>NW_027121351.1:0-26035 GCF_030686945.1 Centruroides vittatus
CATTTCAAATGTGACCGGACAATGAATTCTCAGAGTGTCGCCAAGGTCGGTAACGGCCAGCGACGGGTAAGCGGTGGGTTTACCGTAGACATGACATCATACTCTACAACATCTAGAGTAGTAACATTTCAAATGTGACCGGACAATGAATTCTCAGAGTGTCGCCAAGGTCGGTAACGGCCAGCGACGGGTAAGCGGTGGGTTTACCGTAGACATGACATCATACTCTACAACATCTAGAGTAGTAACATTTCAAATGTGACCGGACAATGAATTCTCAGAGTGTCGCCAAGGTCGGTAACGGCCAGCGACGGGTAAGCGGTGGGTTTACCGTAGACATGACATCATACTCTACAACATCTAGAGTAGTAACATTTCAAATGTGACCGGACAATGAATTCTCAGAGTGTCGCCAAGGTCGGTAACGGCCAGCGACGGGTAAGCGGTGGGTTTACCGTAGACATGACATCATACTCTACAACATCTAGAGTAGTAACATTTCAAATGTGACCGGACAATGAATTCTCAGAGTGTCGCCAAGGTCGGTAACGGCCAGCGACGGGTAAGCGGTGGGTTTACCGTAGACATGACATCATACTCTACAACATCTAGAGTAGTAACATTTCAAATGTGACCGGACAATGAATTCTCAGAGTGTCGCCAAGGTCGGTAACGGCCAGCGACGGGTAAGCGGTGGGTTTACCGTAGACATGACATCATACTCTACAACATCTAGAGTAGTAACATTTCAAATGTGACCGGACAATGAATTCTCAGAGTGTCGCCAAGGTCGGTAACGGCCAGCGACGGGTAAGCGGTGGGTTTACCGTAGACATGACATCATACTCTACAACATCTAGAGTAGTAACATTTCAAATGTGACCGGACAATGAATTCTCAGAGTGTCGCCAAGGTCGGTAACGGCCAGCGACGGGTAAGCGGTGGGTTTACCGTAGACATGACATCATACTCTACAACATCTAGAGTAGTAACATTTCAAATGTGACCGGACAATGAATTCTCAGAGTGTCGCCAAGGTCGGTAACGGCCAGCGACGGGTAAGCGGTGGGTTTACCGTAGACATGACATCATACTCTACAACATCTAGAGTAGTAACATTTCAAATGTGACCGGACAATGAATTCTCAGAGTGTCGCCAAGGTCGGTAACGGCCAGCGACGGGTAAGCGGTGGGTTTACCGTAGACATGACATCATACTCTACAACATCTAGAGTAGTAACATTTCAAATGTGACCGGACAATGAATTCTCAGAGTGTCGCCAAGGTCGGTAACGGCCAGCGACGGGTAAGCGGTGGGTTTACCGTAGACATGACATCATACTCTACAACATCTAGAGTAGTAACATTTCAAATGTGACCGGACAATGAATTCTCAGAGTGTCGCCAAGGTCGGTAACGGCCAGCGACGGGTAAGCGGTGGGTTTACCGTAGACATGACATCATACTCTACAACATCTAGAGTAGTAACATTTCAAATGTGACCGGACAATGAATTCTCAGAGTGTCGCCAAGGTCGGTAACGGCCAGCGACGGGTAAGCGGTGGGTTTACCGTAGACATGACATCATACTCTACAACATCTAGAGTAGTAACATTTCAAATGTGACCGGACAATGAATTCTCAGAGTGTCGCCAAGGTCGGTAACGGCCAGCGACGGGTAAGCGGTGGGTTTACCGTAGACATGACATCATACTTTTAACTTGGCTTGAGATAACTCGGGTTATAATTTTTAATGGTAACCCCTTAAGACTTTAACTCGAGTTAACTCGTGCATGTTACATAGCGTTACAATTAATCGGTAGTTTGTGGTTTATTTTTAAAAATTATTTTTTTTCGATGTTTTTCGTTTTCAATTTATTTGAAAAATTTTAATTTGCGCGAAACAATTTTATCGCGATTTAAATTAATTAATTTTTAAGGACGCGCGATTTTCGCTTAATTGTTATTTTATGGGATTATTTTATTGAACTTTATGAATACTTTTAATGTTCTGATGTTTTTATTTCACTTTGGTAAAGTTATTTAAATTTATTTTTTGATGTCAAAAACAACATCTAATAGTTCGTTATTTTTTTTAATTAATAGATTTTATTATATATACGTTTAATTAAGCCGGGTGGGTCGTAAATTTTAATTAAAATTTTTATTATAAAAAAGTACTTAGAAATTTACAGCCACTTAGTATTCATTTAATTTTTTATTTTTTTTTGAGTTGTTTATGTTAATATTTTCGCGAAAGACGTCATCAGCGTTTTTTTAGGTCATTTATTTTTAAACACAATTACTTATCGTTGTCAGATTTCGCGGAAAGGCAAGAGAAAAGAAATTTTACTTTGACGTTTTTTTTTTAAATTAACACATTTTTTTCGTTTTTTTCGTTTCTATGTTTAATTACATTAAAATTAAACAGTATTTTATTAATCCTGAGTTTGAAAAGGCTTAACGATGTTATTTTCGTTATTATTAAAGCAGTATTACAGTACGGGGATCACATGGATTATCGTTTGGTTTTTCTTTATCTCACAATGAATATATAAATTTACATCTATCAACAGGTAAGGATGGTATTAAATTATTCGAATGTGCAATTTTAACAGTTTATTTTTTGTAGTTTGTATAATTTTTAATACATATTTTAATCGTTTTTTATATCTAAAATTAATAAGTGGATATTTGGGTTTAGTTGAACCAAATTTTTCTGAATTTGTTAACCAATTCTTTGTATTTTCGTGCTTTACTTTATCATATATTTTTTGTGTTCATAATAATCACTCGAATTAGAGTGATTTAGATCCACTTTTTGATAGTGAGAAAACTTTTGTCTCGACCTTCTGTTTCTTTGTTTGTTCTTTATACACGTCTACATCGTTCGTTCAAATGTTTCGAACTTAGATAATGTCGTACATTTCACCTCAAATTGGATTTGGGGATCTATGTTAATCCAGTGGCGTGCCGTGACATTTGATGATAGGGACGCTGTGTTTCTGTAAGAAGCCGACTTTCAGGGACAATCAGTTAATTGCACGTCAGTAATAGTCTAGGGTCCATTCATACATGGGTGGTGGCTGTAGAGACAAAAACGACAAATAACTGACAAAAATTATTTATTTTAACATGTACAAAATTGTTTGCTTTAGGACAATCAGCCGTTCGGACATCCTTAGCGTCGATGTGGTTCTTTGATGGTCGATCGAAGGTGGCCCCGGGACAGTGGCATTGACGAGTCTGTAAGGCACGGAGAGACTTTGTCTGTTGGCGTCGGGGGAGACGGTCTAAGTCCGATGTGGCACGGGTTAGAGGTTGACACAATTGACAAGAAATTGTTGTTTTTGTTTTTGCTCGTTGACACACGGCGTTTTGGTTATTCGGAACGTTAACCAAGTGCCAGGTGTTTTCGATTGTCAGATATTATATCAATCTCCGTTCTTTCTTTCATCCATTTTGATTGGTCGTTCTCCCTCAATCACGCTTCCCGAGTGGTTGGTTCATGGTTACTAAACGCAACGAGACTTACCTGGAGAGTGAGAAAAGTCAAAATTGAAGACGAATTCGATCTTCCACCGATCATAGGACGACTTCCTTCCGCGATTTATGGTTTCTGCCTGGCAGTTTGATATAAACAATGGGTGTCGGACTACAAACGACTTTTTCCTGTGTTTTTTTAAACTAATAAATTTTTCTCTAAATTAACCGTTTTTTCGCGTCTTTCGTGACGGGTCAGACTTGTCCGGTACATGACATTTTCATAAAAGTTTTAAACAAATACTGGAAATGACAAAAATAAACAGTTTATGTATTTTAGTTCTAAAATACAAATAATACAAATTGATATGATACAATGATAGAAAACTTGTTTTATTAATTTTTTATAAACTAACTCTATTCGCGATTTTTTCCGCAAAGTCGTTAATTACTTTATCATAAAAGTCGCAGTTCATCGACTCCATCAACATATTTAAAAGCACTTTTTATATCGAAAGCAACGCAAGCGACGACAATCTTTCTTCTGACCGGATGTTCCTGGCTAATGTATGAATTCGCTCCGTGGTCGAACAACTGCGCTCAAGAGACCCACCGGTAGATGGTACCGTAAATATTAATAATATTAAATCATATAATTCTTTTAGTACGTCTTTGTTCGGATCGACATTAATTATAATATGTTTTATGTTTAACAGTCACTTGTCAATATAGTCCGGACACGAATATAAATATTGCGATTCGCTACGTAATTTAGATAAATCAAAAAATTTTTCATAAAATTTACTTAAATTAAAGAATTAGAACACGCTTGGAAAAAAATTGTTAATAATTTTAATATTATGAAAAACATCTAAAAGTGATAAAAATTGCAAAGATTTTGTCTGAAAATCTGTCAATATAATTATAATTTTCTTTTAATTATACTGTAATTAAATATAACTTTGCAAAAAACGTACATAAAAATAACATAGATTTAAAAAGTAAAGAGCATTCATAAACAATTCACTTAGATAGCTCCCTGCCAGTGGCTAAGGGATAGAATCGTTGGAAGCGTTAAGGCCGCCACACACGTTCAGGAAATCCTTCGAGGAGTAACTGTGCAGGCCTGGCCTTGAGGAAATTCAGAATTTCCTGTCGCCCACACACGAGGAGGAAAATCTCTCAGTTAGCCAGTCGGCCAGGGCATTTGATGACGACGTACTGGCTGTTCTTAGATATTTATTGGCAACAAATTGTATTAAAACACGCGGGAAAAACATGTGCGTAAAAGTCTGTGTAAAGAGTAGTAGTAATGGTTTGGGTAGCACTGATCACAAAATTAATTTTTCATACGAATAATTTTAAATGGCATTATTTCAGATCACAAAATTAATTTTTCAAGAGAAATCTTGGGTTATAGATTCTGTTAAAAAGCATCAATTACCAGCGAAAGATCAATGGCAAGTCGATTTTACTACCAAAAAAATTCATGGGTTAAATTTTATAGACGAAAATCCATCGGATATAACTGACTGGATCGAACATAGTAATTTACAAAACTTATTAAATTATTTCTCAACGTATAAAGAATTATTTTTATTTAAAGATGGATAGATAGGGGGAAAAAGTCTTTTTAAAAACTGGAGCTACAGTTATTTAGACATCGAACTTCTTAGGTGACAAAGATCAGATAATATTAAAAAGCAGTGGCATGCCGTGACATTTGATGACAGGGAAGCTGTGTTTCTGTAATAAGCCGACTTCCAGGGGCAATCAGTTAATTGCGCGTCAGTGATGGTCTAGGACAGTGGTTCTTAACCTTTTTATAATCGCCGCCCACCAAATATTTCATAATTTTTTGTGACCCCCATTTTTTAATAATAATTTATATTTGATAATTTGATAATTTATCTATAATAAATTGATTTTTTTATTATTGCTTTATTTTTTATATAATAAATGTAAATCATAACTTTATTATTTCATTATCTATTTAAATAACATTCAAACTTCACAATTAAACACGAAAATTCATTAATTTTTAACAGAAAATAAAATAAGAAACATGTCGATAAATCGATCCAATGTCGATGCTAAAACTAAACTAAAACTAAAACGCCCACTTGTCGTAAGGATTTTGCATATCTTTTGCAAAAATATTTAAATTTTCAAAGCCTACTATTTTTCCTAATTATTTTTAAAATTCCAAGCATTAATAGTTTCTTAAAATTGCTTTAGAATAAAAGAAGTAAATACTGCGGTGTAAGTAGCATATTTACATTTATTTCTTCTGTACTAACAAAGTTGTATGTAGGAAGAAATACAAAATAAATAAATAAAAACTAAATAGGAAAACTTTATCTTTCTTATTTCACTTTTCAATACGATATTCGGATTATACATCAATTTTCTTTTTATTATATTCTGAAGGAAATTTTGCATAATTTGGCGGCCCCCGGCAAACTTCTTACGGACCTCCAGGAGCCGCGGCCCCCCTGTTAAGAATTACTGGTCTAGGGTCCATTCGTATTCATTTGTTCGATAAGCCAGTAAAAACTCTAGACTTCTCTAAATGTATTTTTAATATCACAATTACATTCTGAATCGCTAGCCACGATATAAGGGCTAAAATTAAAAATAAATTATAAAAACTTACTCGGTGAAATAAAGTGTGCGGTGGATATACATACCTGGTACAATGTATTGTTCGATTGTATTAATATACTTTTAAAGAAAATTATAATTAAAATATAGCTTTGTAAAGAAACGTACATAAAAATAACATAAAATATTCTTTACTTTTTAAATCTTAAAACAATCTACTTAGTCAAATATCTTGATACGAGTAGCTAATGGATGGAACTAGTGACGGTCCAGGTAGGTGTGTAGTGAGTGTGTGCGTGCCAAATCCCGAGGGTGCCGATACCGGTCAATGTCAAATGCCTCTTTTGTCGCATCACTAGTATATCTCAAAGGACGCCACAGGGCTGTTGTAAATTTTAAACGTTTCTCACCGTAGCTGTAAAAATCTAACTATGTTAAACTTAATAGTCATTCGTTTTCTAACGAATTCGTTTTAATACCAGGTGTACACGGAAATCAGTTTCCCACTGTACTGAGCGAGTGATTGGTTCTGTTAAGCTTTTGTTGAAGTAAAATTCTGGCTCTTTCAACAGGGTTTTATTTATGTCCCCATTCCCTAATCTCTTAATTATTTAGTCACTTCTTAAGTAGAAATAAGTCGAAACCAGTTACTTTGTACCTGAATATCTGTAGTCTTGGGAAAACAGTGGAAAGACAAATTTTTATGACAACGGATATATAAATCGTAAATTTAAGGAAAATAAATTCTAGAGCTTTTTTTGTACCATTGTATGTACTGTACGTCTCATTCATTAAATTTGGTTGTAAATGATGCTGCCAAAGTAACAGTTAATTTTTAACACTGTACTAGAATTGTACACGTTTTTTTTGCATCCCCTTACAGATGGGACATACTAAATCGTAATATCACCGGTTTAACATTGAAATCCGTAAGTAATATAAGATGGGAGAGCGGAATAAACGCAGAATAAATATATCAAACATTTTAATGAAGTTTTTTAAAACTCCTGTCAACTATACAGAACTATCATAAAAACGTGCCAGTAAACTCCTATCGGTTGGGTTGTTATAAATCTAGTCTAGGGTGAGCAACCCTTTTTATAACATGGGCCAAAATAAATTTTACGTTTTTTTCCGCGCCGTAGTAGTTAATTGACGCTTTCTTGTGACTCGTAATTTTTTTAGTCTGCAAATATGAAATAAATAAATAAAAAGTTAATTACTACATTTATTTTTTTTATCGTTTTCGAAAATTACAAAGAATTGGAAAAATAACTATTAATTAGTTATTTTTCCAATTTAATAATCTATTAAAGATCTCGCGGGCCGGATAGAAACTTTTCGCCAGCCGTAGCTGGCCCGCGGGTTGCCCGTTGTTGATCTAGTCTCCTCGTTATTCACATAATCGGGCGAGGGTGGCCGAATATCTAGCAGGCGGCTAACAGCCCACAACCGCTCCGGGATATAAAGTCGCGTACTCTTTACGCGTGTGTCGCTTCTACCAGCTAAACTGTGACGTTTGTGCTATGTAAAGCGCATGCGCCAATGCCTATAATCTGGCTGCTTGGAAGTTGACAGGCAGGCGGA
Source organism: Centruroides vittatus (assembly GCF_030686945.1). Classification (NCBI taxonomy): domain Eukaryota; kingdom Metazoa; phylum Arthropoda; class Arachnida; order Scorpiones; family Buthidae; genus Centruroides; species Centruroides vittatus. The sequence continues at coordinate 7,675 of NW_027121351.1, forward strand.
TAACAGCCTACAACCGCTCCGGGATATAAAGCTGTACTCTTTACGAGTGTGTCGCTTCTACCAGCTAAACCGGGTGAGGTTGGTGCACTGTAAACCGCATGTGCTAATGCCTATATAATCTGGCTGATTGGAGACTGACCCGGTTTCGACATTCCTTCCGCCACCGAATTATTCGACTATACAATAGCAATCTTATCGTTTTTTTTTCACATGTAGTATAGAAATTTGTAAAAGATACATAATGCAGTTATAATAAAATATTAATTTTAATTAATTCAAAGTACGTTAAAATATGAAAATTTATATTTTATAAAATTCAAGGGAAGGTCATTGGAAGGTGGAATCGGCGCTTCCATCGCTTCCAATGACGGCACGCCACTGTTAAAAAGAATAGTTATTACCACAGACATTTTAAAAAGCATTGTTCTTTTTGCAACATTCTATCTTACGAACAATTCTTAATTAAACAAAAAATAGATATTTTCAAAATCAATACGTTGTATAAATATTTAATAAATAAGTAACAAATATAATTTAAATAATTATTTTATTAAACTATTTCTCTATTTTACTTTGTCTTATTGTCAAATATTATTTCAAATTGTCGTGTTTTAATTTATTCCGATATTAGAACAAAAATAAACAAAAGCAAATATAAATAATTCTCAACCACATCCGATATTAGTACTAATTTTAAAAATTATTATCGCAAATTAATTTTATAATTTAATAATTAAAAATAATTTATTAAACTTTATCTTATTGTTAAAATATTATTTTAAGTTGTCATGTTTTAATACAACATTAAAACAGGTATTAAACAGGTATAGGTATTAAAACAATAATTTTTTTTAAATGTAAAAAAAAATGACATTAAAGAGTATCGAGATGTTTTATGAAAACTAAAGAAGTGAACTGAAAAGTTTTCTAAATATAAAAACTGAGGAAATGAATTGAGAAGTTGTCTAAATATTAAAATTATTTATAATTTTAATTTACTCGAGAAATTTTTGATCTGAAAATAATTTTAATTTTTTAACCTTTATTATTTATAATCTGAAAAATTAATTTTTCAGGTTATAAATAATAAAAGTTAAAAAGGTTATAAAAAATAATTATTCCAAACATTCACTAGACATTGTTCTCACTACTCCGCGGCCTCACAACTGAACGACACGACTGCACACACGTTCAGTTGGCCTGCGCAGTCCAAAACTGTGCAGGAAAATCAAATGGCTTTTCGTTTCTACTCCGGTGGACTGTACAGGCCGCCGTAACTGTACAGTTTTCCCCCACACACGTTCGGGAATTCCTCAAGGTCAGGCCTGCACAGTTATTCCTCAAAGGATTTCCTGAACGTGTGTGGCGGCCTTTACACGTGTATAGCTTCCACCGGCTAAACCGGCTGAGGTTGGTGCTCTGTAAAGCGCATGCACCAATGCCCTCTGGCTGCTTTACATCATTCAGTTATTCTCGCTTTGAAAGCTGGGATACTATAGATTACTAGCTATGGAATTTCGGGACTTTGAGTATATATCTGAACTCAGGAGACCGAGACGAGTTCAACGATACCCTACTTTTGAACCGGAGACGAAAAATAAAAAAGTTATCATACTTTTTTCCAGCGATCCCGCGATGATAGGGAGTCGCGTCGCTTTCAATGCTAAGTCGGCCTCGCTATCGCGATCGGTAGTCGCGTAGCCGTTAAAATCGCCTTTAGTAGACGTTTCGGCCCCTTTTTTACTTTGTTCAATAACTACCGTGAATCAATAACTAGCATATGGTGGCATGCCGGCGGCTCCCCTTTGGGAGGTCAGTCGAGAGCACGAACAGTCGGAACGGCCGCCACGTTCGCTGCCATAAGTAACATTAACCGAAATGGCGATCGCTCGATAATCGGAAGTCGCGTCGCTCTCTCCGCTCTCGTATCGCGTGTTCAACCCTACTGGAGATGACCGTAGTCCGACGTCATGATTTGCAGACTTTACCGCAAGATGGCAGTACTAGCAACTATGGTGCTGTCTTCATGAGAGCATTAAAAAAGTATGGTAAGTGAAAAAGTATGATAACTTTTTTTATTTTTCGTCTCCGGTTCAAAAATAGGGTACCGTCGAACTCGGTCCCCTGAGTTCCAATATATAATCAAAGTCCTGAAATTCCATAGGGGGTTATCTATAGTACACCCGAAAGGTGTCTCGAAAACGCTTCCATTCCGCCACTGATATTCGAATATACAATAGCAATCTTATCGTTTTTTTCACATGTTTCAAATGTAGTATAGAATTTTTTAATAAGATATATAATGCAGTTATAATAAAATATTAATTTTAATAAATTCAAAGTACGTTAAAATATGAAAATTTATATTTTAGAAAATACAAGGGAAGGTCATTGGAAGGTGGATGCGGCGCTTCCACCGCTTCCAATGACGGCACGCCACTGGATTAATCTGTGGATCTATATATTGTATCTATGGATTAATTTCTGTCTACTTTCGATTGCTGTTCTTACAAGTATCGCCATCTATCGGAAAAATTTAAAAATAATTAACTAAATATAATTCTTACAAAAAAGGATATAATTTTAAAAAATGTATATTATATTCATTGAATTACTGCCACAATGATTTAGCGCGAAATAACATGCCGTTATGCCATTACTGCGACTGATGTTTCGTGTACCGGTACACATAACAAGGCAAAGTTCTGAAATCATGTCAAATTTGCCTTTCAGAGTTATTTGCAAATTTCCACATTTTCGGAGCCCCTGAACCCAAAATGTCAATAAAAGAAAAAAAAATCCATGTGTAGTTGTGTAATACGAATTGCTGTTTGAACTTTCCAAAACACAAGATAACATTAGAATAAATGGATTCACTTGACATCTGTAGATTTTTATAATTCTATTTATTAGAAAATAGAAAAATTTTAATTTTTAAAGTAAAATAATTCAACTCGATTAATGCTATGACGTAACACGTCACGTATTTGTCGAAAGTAACCAATTGTTAGAATCCATTGTTAGAGGAGAAAATACGGAACCGCAAAGAGAAGACGAAGAATCGTTATCGTTAAGCACGTGTTATTCAAGTGTGAGTTAGGACGAATAAAACTGCACAAGTGATGTTAATCACGCGTGGAGTTGCATTCTTTCCAACTCTCAGTGGAACTCTGACGCAGCCACCTCCCCGTGGTGAGTTCTGGGTTGCCATTCGTTTGAAAATAACGAAGGGCAAGCGAAGAGTTGCGTGTTTTCGTTTATTTTATTATTATAAGAAAGGATGAAAATAAGCATTGGCTTATTTTCGCGTAGGAATAATAGAAGCAGCAGTTATTTATTTTGATAACGTCACAATATCTTGTCTCTGTACATCGTAGTTTTTTTGTTGACAATAGAATTAAATTGAATGCCGGTCATCTAAATAAATAACTGGCATTCAGTAGAAAATATTTGAATTGAAATAACCTGATTTCGGAAGTTCATATATAGCTAATGCGACCTCCTCCCCCAAAGCTTTCCATATCTGCTTTCGACTTTCATGTATCTAATTCTAGAAATTATAGGACACACAGATAGACGGACACCGGAGGGAATTTATATCAATATTTAAATCACGACTATTGGATTTTGAATCTACTCCATTCAGCTTTATAGCAACAAATAACTTGTCACTACATGATTTATATGGGTAGTGTGAGGTTGCTGACGAGGTGCCGACTATGTCAAGAGGGTCGAGCGGTCGCGAAGACCGTATGTGGGCGATCGGTACTGAGACAGACTCTACGGTTACAAGAAACCGTTTATTTGACACGAAAGAAGCTTACAAGATTTCCGCGATCTTGGAAGTTCTAGGTCGGCAGCAGCCTCTGGGTCTTCCTCTCCTTTCGAATATAGTCTCATTTTAAAGGAGTGTCCCTAGGTCGCGAATGGCCAGTTTCCTCGACGACTCCGCGACTCCAGGACGATGCGGTCGACTTCCGTTGATGAAAAGATGTCGATCCGAGGTCGGGAGACGGAGACGAAGATGGGCAGCAGACACACACACAACAATAGATCCGTCACTTGAAACTTTCGGGAGAAGAAGCCCTCGCGTCCTTGAATTCTCAGGTTTTATCTGTTTTCCTCCGATTCCGCTTTCCGATTGGTCTCTTCTCGTCACCTGGTGACAATTCGAAACCTTTCGGGGGCGCGGGAGAGGTCAAAATCGAAGTTTAATTCGATTCCCACTCGGAGATAGACGATCTACGTTTCCCCATTGTTCTATTGTTTAAAAGTTCGCGTCGTTTTCTTTAAGAAAAACTATTTCTAACTTCTATTTTTTTTCCGCTAAAAAAATAATTTTTTTCTAAAAATAAATGATTTTAACGCGAATTTCAGTGAGGTTCTGACCTATCCAGAGCCTAAAAGGTAGAGGGAATGAATTACCTTTCTAATTCCACGTGTTGTGGTTGTATAGACAGTTATAATTACAACACGTATTTGATGGATTATTATCATTTTAACAGTCGATTTATTAAATTAATATCGAAAAAATTATGTTTACCACATGAAGCGCGTTGTTCCCACCGAATGTACCCTACACTTAGGCCGACATTTAACAACCGTGACGATGTAAGTGTGAAAATATTATGAACAATATTAAAAACAATGGATATAAAGTAGTGACAGATCATCTCATTCTGAATAAAACAGATACAATTATTTTATAGATATTTATTAGCAGCACCAGTATACATTATTTTAATATAAAAATTGCATCTCCGTAGTATATATAAAAAAGCCATAAATAGAAACATTCATATCTATAAAAAATTGTGCTATTGTTTTACATTTTTATTTTATATTTAAATATAAAAAAAAGAATTGTATTTCTTCTAAATAAAAGATTGCTTACATTCTTACTGAGACAACACATTGCCATATATAATAGACAATATACAAAAAACAAAATTGAATAGAACATTTAGATTGATTTTAAATTTTAAAAAATACATAATTAAAAACAAAAATTTTATCCAATTGTTATCATTTTTTATATATAAAAATTTAATTAGGAGTAATAGTATAACATAAAATATAATTCAATGATATAAGCTGCTTAATTTAATGGCTAAATTGTATTTTATATTGGACGTGTTGCCCAGTAAAGCGGCTTTAATACAATTGGATAAACGAGCCACCGACAAAACTTGTTTCCAACGAAACAAACTACATCATTGGCTTGTTCGTCTAGCTGTACTGAAGCCATTATACCAGACAACACACTCATTAATACTTCTGATACTTATGGCAAGAATAAGAATTTTGCCATTTAAAAGTTTTGATAGCATTCTATTTGAAAATTTTAAAATATTTTGCATTTGTTTCTACATTATTAATAAATTATGAAAGCACACCACATATATTCACAGCAAAATGTTTTGATATAAAATTTTCTTTGTGAACATTTCGAATGATTTAGAATAAAAGTTCTATATTAATATTTAAAATGTATAAATATAAAAGACAAGATATATTTAAGTATACCTTTTTTTCCTTTTCTATTTTTATTTACGAATTACAGTCCAACCTGTTTTTATGCGGGGGATAGGGACCGCATTAAAAAAAACGCATAAAAAAATCTCACGAAACTTCACGAATGGCTGTAAATAATAGTTTTCGCAACACAATTAAAAAATATTTTTTTATGCGGTCAACAGGGACCGCATAAAAAAAGTCTCACGTAGAAAATAACTCAAAACCGTACGAAATAGAATTTATTGACAACAGATGTCAGCGCTTGACTGCATCGTCTGGTCTATCGTCTGTTTTACATATTTTTGTCCAGGTGGTGTTTTGTTGACTTAAAAAGTGAATTATTTCATTTTTCGCATATTAATGCAATAATATTACTATAATAAGTGCATTTATGCTATAATAAGTTTATTTAGCTATAATAAGTCAACGTAAGACATGACGAATCGCACGATACTAGTCGCCAACTATACCGCACAAATTAAAAATTCGCATTAAAAAAATCGCACAAATAAAAATCGCACATAAAAAGAGCGCATAAAAACAGGTTTGACTGTATTTAGTATAAAAATGTTTTATTTGTTTTTTCACGTGATAAAATAAAACACTGTATAAAAATATGAAATATAAAATACATCAGAATTGATTTTGAAATGTATATCAAGCAAGATATATTCATTTATATATATATAGAAAAAATAATTATTATTTTCTGATAAAAATTATAAAATTTTTTACAATTAATTATTTTCTTTTATGAAATATATTTGTAATTTTATCCATCACACACAGATTCATAAGGCTTTGATAACATTACATCAATTATTATTTATAGTAGTTAAACTGTCTTGTAAAGTTTTCCAAATCAAATCAGGAAATCAAACATTTGTCCTTCATTATTTTATATTTTATTAATCAAAACATTCTAAATGCTTGAAAATATTTTATCTTTTTTCACTTTAAATTTTTAAAACTGAAATTAATAAAATGGCATATTGTAAGCCAAGAAAAAATATTATGTAATTTACTGATTTAATTTAGAAATAGAAAGGCCGATTAAAAATATCTGAAATGTACCGAACTGCAATGTACAAATTCACTTTATTTTATTGACAAAGACAATATTTATCATCAAATTGCATGCTATTGAGACAATATAATTCTTACCGAATTTCATTTTTAAATAATTTAATATTAGTATTTGTCTATCCATCTACCTGCATTAATTATTTTTGAAAAATTTATTTGAAATAAGTATTTCAAAAATTATTTGGAATGGAGAATTATTACAGAATTATTTTCAAATAATTACATACTCTAATGTGTTTATATCCTTGTCTGCTTTTTTAAAATTTTAATTAATTTTAGAAGAAATGTATTCAGAAAATAACACGAACGATAATTAAAATATTACATCGTGTAAATTAGCTGTAAAGTCTAACAAAAAGGTTTTAAATTCTTATGATTTTATTAATTATTCATATTAGATGTATTAGAGCTCTCAGCAGAATTTATTATTGAAATAAATTGAGAGAGAAATTATCATGTGCGCGCTAAATTACATAAAGCATAATAGCCAACGTGATTTGTTTATTTTGCATCAAACTAACTTAAATAACTAATTAAATAGTCTATAAATTCTTTAAGAAAATATATGATAAAAATGTAAGCATTATATTTAGACGTTTTCTCGATTGTAAGCAAGTTTATAAATCTTTACAAATAAATGTAACATATAAAATACAGGCACAAAGATGGATGGAAGACAAAGTATCAGTATGTCATACATGTTTTTTTTTCTGTCTTATTTGTTTACAAACTATCAATATAAATCATTAACAGCAATATTACGTTATTTCAGCTGATTAAAGTACACTTAAACTATTTAAATGAATGAACAAAAGAACAAAAACAATTTGGCCAATATAAAGAACAAAATTAAATCATTTGTCATGCAGATCAGACCAACAGTTTTCTAAAAGTGATGGTGTGAAGTTCGAATGGGATTTCTTCAGAGTAGATATTGTCATATGAAATAATAATCAAAAATGTATCTAAAAATTAATAAACGTCAACTACATTTTAGAATGCAAAAGAATAATAATCAAATAATATCAAATTTGACAAATTATTCTTTATTCATTCATTGAAATAATGTAAGTGCACTTTTAAAAGGCGCTAATTCAATGAATTTTTGGATAATATAAGCTGCAAAAGTAAAAAAATAATGTAACAAACTACAAATTTGAGAACACTCATTTGTCTTTAATTTTAAAATATTATCAAAATATTGTTTATTACAAATATTTTTTTAAAATTTTCAAATATGTGAATTAGTCAAAAAATAAGTAATTACACAAACATAGTGATTAAAATTTGTCTATGAAATATAAAAATACTTTTTCAAGAGAATAGTAGCAAAAGCAGTTTATTCTTTGTTTTTTTTAAAAGGAATAAAAAAATTTCATTTTCTATTGATGATGTTATAAATGTATAGTTATAAAATAGTGTATTCAAATTATGAAATGATAATAGTATGATTCATAATAATTGGATTAAAATTTTTTCTATGACAAAATGAAGACTTTTTACAAATACAAAAACACAAAACAATACTGTTTTTATTCTGATGATTATTATAAAAAAAACCAACAATCAATATAAGATTGCTGTAAAATGAGTATATACCTTTGGCTCTATGATAAAGACAAAAATATCACATATATCAATGTATAATTAGAAAGATTACTTATCTGGAAGCCTTGCTGAATTAAAATTATAAAATTTAAAGCAATGTATATTTAATTTGGTAGCTTTCAAATGGAAATAATGCACAAATAATGGAATGCATGAAATTTTGGCATCTACAGATCAGTATCATACCAAGCTGTAATCTGATGATTTGCATCTTGTTGCTGTTGATGCTGAAGTCCAGGATCTAAACCTTCAAAATCAAGATTGCCGAGATCCATTAGGCCGTAAGCTCCTCCACCAACGGAACAAACATTTCCTATATCAATGCCTTGGATGGAATCAATTGGACCATTAGATTCATATCCTAAATAAATAAAATGAATAAAATTAACGTTTGTCATGTATTAAAATAAAGATCTTAGGTGGTAAAATAAAGATCTTAGGTGTATTAGGTGAATTAATGCTGTAAAATTTTAGTGGTTAAAGGTCGACAGGTGGGCAAATATAGTGGTGTTGTTCGTCGTATTTCCAGTGGGGTCCGGCTTAATAAAGGTTTTACTCGTTATTAGCATTTATTTTATTTTATTTTTTGTCAAACTTCGAAACTAAGCTTTTTCCCATTTTATAATAATGAAAAGTATTAAAAGATTTTTAAAAACAAATATATTTTATTACGCATACGTAGAATATTATTACAATGAAAGGGTTGTCACACACGGGAAACAATTAATGTTTTATGTATCTTTTAAAATGCACTTCGACAACGTTGTTAATAGCCCTGGTCAGTTAAGTGAGCATCTGTCAAATATAAGGAAAAAAAATTGTCTTAAAGAATTTATTACAAGAGTCGGGTTACAGGTGGCCGAGCGGTTCCGTTCCCCGAACACCGGGAGTTGGGTCGTGGATTCGCCAAGACGAGCTGGTCACGCGGAGTTTTCCGGGTTTTTCCCACCTCTGTAACGCCCGAATAAGGGCCAGTTACCCTTAAAAAGATCTCCCGGAAAGCATCCCCCTAGGCAGATCGCCAAGTGTTGCGTTGCCGCAACTGAACAACCGAAGAAACATATTACAAAACGATAAAATTATAAAACTATTAACAATTAAATATTTAAAAAACCGTGTCGACAACTTTACAATTGCGCTGTAAACATCTCGACAATATATTACGTCACACGGGGGTTATTTAAAACGGGTGTTGTTGTCAAAGAGCTTTATGGATATTTTACTTCTCGTACTTCACCGAACCCTAACTACTTCTTTCGAAAGATCATACATGTTGACCTTCCCCATTTCGAGTAGTGTATTGAACTTTAATACTTGCACGAACGTGTAGAATATACCTCAGTATCACCATTTTAGTTGCTTCATTTGTAAGTTTTTCAGCTTATAGATTATTATCGCTTCAAATTCGCTTATACCGTAACCCCACGAACTGCACTGACCACACGTACAATACGGGGACATAACACTACTACTACTACACTCCAGGAAAACAAGTGCTGTGCGCTACCTCTCGCAGTAATGGCATAATGGCATGTCTATTTCGCGCTAAATCATTGTGGCAGTAATTCAATGAATATAATATACATTTTTTAAAATTATATCCTTTTTTGTAAGAATTATATTTAGTTAATTATTTTTAAATTTTTCCGATAGATGGCGATACTTGTAAGAACAGCAATCGAAAGTAGACAGAAATTAATCCATAGATACAATATATAGATCCACAGATTAATCCAGTGGCGTGCCGTCATTGGAAGCGGTGGAAGCGCCGCATCCACCTTCCAATGACCTTCCCTTGTATTTTCTAAAATATAAATTTTCATATTTTAACGTACTTTGAATTTATTAAAATTAATATTTTATTATAACTGCATTATATATCTTATTAAAAAATTCTATACTACATTTGAAACATGTGAAAAAAACGATAAGATTGCTATTGTATATTCGAATATCAGTGGCGGAATGGAAGCGTTTTCGAGACACCTTTCGGGTGTACTATAGATAACCCCCTATGGAATTTCAGGACTTTGATTATATATTGGAACTCAGGGGACCGAGTTCGACGGTACCCTATTTTTGAACCGGAGACGAAAAATAAAAAAAGTTATCATACTTTTTCACTTACCATACTTTTTTAATGCTCTCATGAAGACAGCACCATAGTTGCTAGTACTGCCATCTTGCGGTAAAGTCTGCAAATCATGACGTCGGACTACGGTCATCTCCAGTAGGGTTGAACACGCGATACGAGAGCGGAGAGAGCGACGCGACTTCCGATTATCGAGCGATCGCCATTTCGGTTAATGTTACTTATGGCAGCGAACGTGGCGGCCGTTCCGACTGTTCGTGCTCTCGACTGACCTCCCAAAGGGGAGCCGCCGGCATGCCACCATATGCTAGTTATTGATTCACGGTAGTTATTGAACAAAGTAAAAAAGGGGCCGAAACGTCTACTAAAGGCGATTTTAACGGCTACGCGACTACCGATCGCGATAGCGAGGCCGACTTAGCATTGAAAGCGACGCGACTCCCTATCATCGCGGGATCGCTGGAAAAAAGTATGATAACTTTTTTATTTTTCGTCTCCGGTTCAAAAGTAGGGTATCGTTGAACTCGTCTCGGTCTCCTGAGTTCAGATATATACTCAAAGTCCCGAAATTCCATAGCTAGTAATCTATAGTATCCCAGCTTTCAAAGCGAGAATAACTGAATGATGTAAAGCAGCCAGAGGGCATTGGTGCATGCGCTTTACAGAGCACCAACCTCAGCCGGTTTAGCCGGTGGAAGCTATACACGTGTAAAGGCCGCCACACACGTTCAGGAAATCCTTTGAGGAATAACTGTGCAGGCCTGACCTTGAGGAATTCCCGAACGTGTGTGGGGGAAAACTGTACAGTTACGGCGGCCTGTACAGTCCACCGGAGTAGAAACGAAAAGCCATTTGATTTTCCTGCACAGTTTTGGACTGCGCAGGCCAACTGAACGTGTGTGCAGTCGTGTCGTTCAGTTGTGAGGCCGCGGAGTAGTGAGAACAATGTCTAGTGAATGTTTGGAATAATTATTTTTTATAACCTTTTTAACTTTTATTATTTATAACCTGAAAAATTAATTTTTCAGATTATAAATAATAAAGGTTAAAAAATTAAAATTATTTTCAGATCAAAAATTTCTCGAGTAAATTAAAATTATAAATAATTTTAATATTTAGACAACTTCTCAATTCATTTCCTCAGTTTTTATATTTAGAAAACTTTTCAGTTCACTTCTTTAGTTTTCATAAAACATCTCGATACTCTTTAATGTCATTTTCTTTTACATTTAAAAAAAATTATTGTTTTAATACCTATACCTGTTTAATACCTGTTTTAATGTTGTATTAAAACATGACAACTTAAAATAATATTTTAACAATAAGATAAAGTTTAATAAATTATTTTTAATTATTAAATTATAAAATTAATTTGCGATAATAATTTTTAAAATTAGTACTAATATCGGATGTGGTTGAGAATTATTTATATTTGCTTTTGTTTATTTTTGTTCTAATATCGGAATAAATTAAAACACGACAATTTGAAATAATATTTGACAATAAGACAAAGTAAAATAGAGAAATAGTTTAATAAAATAATTATTTAAATTATATTTGTTACTTATTTATTAAATATTTATACAACGTATTGATTTTGAAAATATCTATTTTTTGTTTAATTAAGAATTGTTCGTAAGATAGAATGTTGCAAAAAGAACAATGCTTTTTAAAATGTCTGTGGTAATAACTATTCTTTTTAACAGTGGCGTGCCGTCATTGGAAGCGATGGAAGCGCCGATTCCACCTTCCAATGACCTTCCCTTGAATTTTATAAAATATAAATTTTCATATTTTAACGTACTTTGAATTAATTAAAATTAATATTTTATTATAACTGCATTATGTATCTTTTACAAATTTCTATACTACATGTGAAAAAAAAACGATAAGATTGCTATTGTATAGTCGAATAATTCGGTGGCGGAAGGAATGTCGAAACCGGGTCAGTCTCCAATCAGCCAGATTATATAGGCATTAGCACATGCGGTTTACAGTGCACCAACCTCACCCGGTTTAGCTGGTAGAAGCGACACACTCGTAAAGAGTACAGCTTTATATCCCGGAGCGGTTGTAGGCTGTTATCCGCCTGCCTGTCAACTTCCAAGCAGCCAGATTATAGGCATTGGCGCATGCGCTTTACATAGCACAAACGTCACAGTTTAGCTGGTAGAAGCGACACACGCGTAAAGAGTACGCGACTTTATATCCCGGAGCGGTTGTGGGCTGTTAGCCGCCTGCTAGATATTCGGCCACCCTCGCCCGATTATGTGAATAACGAGGAGACTAGATCAACAACGGGCAACCCGCGGGCCAGCTACGGCTGGCGAAAAGTTTCTATCCGGCCCGCGAGATCTTTAATAGATTATTAAATTGGAAAAATAACTAATTAATAGTTATTTTTCCAATTCTTTGTAATTTTCGAAAACGATAAAAAAAATAAATGTAGTAATTAACTTTTTATTTATTTATTTCATATTTGCAGACTAAAAAAATTACGAGTCACAAGAAGGCGTCAATTAACTACTACGGCGCGGAAAAAAACGTAAAATTTATTTTGGCCCATGTTATAAAAAGGGTTGCCCACCCTAGACTAGATTTATAACAACCCAACCGATAGGAGTTTACTGGCACGTTTTTATGATAGTTCTGTATAGTTGACAGGAGTTTTAAAAAACTTCATTAAAATGTTTGATATATTTATTCTGCGTTTATTCCGCTCTCCCATCTTATATTACTTACGGATTTCAATGTTAAACCGGTGATATTACGATTTAGTATGTCCCATCTGTAAGGGGATGCAAAAAAAACGTGTACAATTCTAGTACAGTGTTAAAAATTAACTGTTACTTTGGCAGCATCATTTACAACCAAATTTAATGAATGAGACGTACAGTACATACAATGGTACAAAAAAAGCTCTAGAATTTATTTTCCTTAAATTTACGATTTATATATCCGTTGTCATAAAAATTTGTCTTTCCACTGTTTTCCCAAGACTACAGATATTCAGGTACAAAGTAACTGGTTTCGACTTATTTCTACTTAAGAAGTGACTAAATAATTAAGAGATTAGGGAATGGGGACATAAATAAAACCCTGTTGAAAGAGCCAGAATTTTACTTCAACAAAAGCTTAACAGAACCAATCACTCGCTCAGTACAGTGGGAAACTGATTTCCGTGTACACCTGGTATTAAAACGAATTCGTTAGAAAACGAATGACTATTAAGTTTAACATAGTTAGATTTTTACAGCTACGGTGAGAAACGTTTAAAATTTACAACAGCCCTGTGGCGTCCTTTGAGATATACTAGTGATGCGACAAAAGAGGCATTTGACATTGACCGGTATCGGCACCCTCGGGATTTGGCACGCACACACTCACTACACACCTACCTGGACCGTCACTAGTTCCATCCATTAGCTACTCGTATCAAGATATTTGACTAAGTAGATTGTTTTAAGATTTAAAAAGTAAAGAATATTTTATGTTATTTTTATGTACGTTTCTTTACAAAGCTATATTTTAATTATAATTTTCTTTAAAAGTATATTAATACAATCGAACAATACATTGTACCAGGTATGTATATCCACCGCACACTTTATTTCACCGAGTAAGTTTTTATAATTTATTTTTAATTTTAGCCCTTATATCGTGGCTAGCGATTCAGAATGTAATTGTGATATTAAAAATACATTTAGAGAAGTCTAGAGTTTTTACTGGCTTATCGAACAAATGAATACGAATGGACCCTAGACCAGTAATTCTTAACAGGGGGGCCGCGGCTCCTGGAGGTCCGTAAGAAGTTTGCCGGGGGCCGCCAAATTATGCAAAATTTCCTTCAGAATATAATAAAAAGAAAATTGATGTATAATCCGAATATCGTATTGAAAAGTGAAATAAGAAAGATAAAGTTTTCCTATTTAGTTTTTATTTATTTATTTTGTATTTCTTCCTACATACAACTTTGTTAGTACAGAAGAAATAAATGTAAATATGCTACTTACACCGCAGTATTTACTTCTTTTATTCTAAAGCAATTTTAAGAAACTATTAATGCTTGGAATTTTAAAAATAATTAGGAAAAATAGTAGTCTTTGAAAATTTAAATATTTTTGCAAAAGATATGCAAAATCCTTACGACAAGTGGGCGTTTTAGTTTTAGTTTAGTTTTAGCATCGACATTGGATCGATTTATCGACATGTTTCTTATTTTATTTTCTGTTAAAAATTAATGAATTTTCGTGTTTAATTGTGAAGTTTGAATGTTATTTAAATAGATAATGAAATAATAAAGTTATGATTTACATTTATTATATAAAAAATAAAGCAATAATAAAAAAATCAATTTATTATAGATAAATTATCAAATTATCAAATATAAATTGTTATTAAAAAATGGGGGTCACAAAAAATTATGAAATATTTGGTGGGCGGCGATTATAAAAAGGTTAAGAACCACTGTCCTAGACCATCACTGACGCGCAATTAACTGATTGCCCCTGGAAGTCGGCTTATTACAGAAACACAGCTTCCCTGTCATCAAATGTCACGGCATGCCACTGCTTTTTAATATTATCTGATCTTTGTCACCTAAGAAGTTCGATGTCTAAATAACTGTAGCTCCAGTTTTTAAAAAGACTTTTTCCCCCTATCTATCCATCTTTAAATAAAAATAATTCTTTATACGTTGAGAAATAATTTAATAAGTTTTGTAAATTACTATGTTCGATCCAGTCAGTTATATCCGATGGATTTTCGTCTATAAAATTTAACCCATGAATTTTTTTGGTAGTAAAATCGACTTGCCATTGATCTTTCGCTGGTAATTGATGCTTTTTAACAGAATCTATAACCCAAGATTTCTCTTGAAAAATTAATTTTGTGATCTGAAATAATGCCATTTAAAATTATTCGTATGAAAAATTAATTTTGTGATCAGTGCTACCCAAACCATTACTACTACTCTTTACACAGACTTTTACGCACATGTTTTTCCCGCGTGTTTTAATACAATTTGTTGCCAATAAATATCTAAGAACAGCCAGTACGTCGTCATCAAATGCCCTGGCCGACTGGCTAACTGAGAGATTTTCCTCCTCGTGTGTGGGCGACAGGAAATTCTGAATTTCCTCAAGGCCAGGCCTGCACAGTTACTCCTCGAAGGATTTCCTGAACGTGTGTGGCGGCCTTAACGCTTCCAACGATTCTATCCCTTAGCCACTGGCAGGGAGCTATCTAAGTGAATTGTTTATGAATGCTCTTTACTTTTTAAATCTATGTTATTTTTATGTACGTTTTTTGCAAAGTTATATTTAATTACAGTATAATTAAAAGAAAATTATAATTATATTGACAGATTTTCAGACAAAATCTTTGCAATTTTTATCACTTTTAGATGTTTTTCATAATATTAAAATTATTAACAATTTTTTTCCAAGCGTGTTCTAATTCTTTAATTTAAGTAAATTTTATGAAAAATTTTTTGATTTATCTAAATTACGTAGCGAATCGCAATATTTATATTCGTGTCCGGACTATATTGACAAGTGACTGTTAAACATAAAACATATTATAATTAATGTCGATCCGAACAAAGACGTACTAAAAGAATTATATGATTTAATATTATTAATATTTACGGTACCATCTACCGGTGGGTCTCTTGAGCGCAGTTGTTCGACCACGGAGCGAATTCATACATTAGCCAGGAACATCCGGTCAGAAGAAAGATTGTCGTCGCTTGCGTTGCTTTCGATATAAAAAGTGCTTTTAAATATGTTGATGGAGTCGATGAACTGCGACTTTTATGATAAAGTAATTAACGACTTTGCGGAAAAAATCGCGAATAGAGTTAGTTTATAAAAAATTAATAAAACAAGTTTTCTATCATTGTATCATATCAATTTGTATTATTTGTATTTTAGAACTAAAATACATAAACTGTTTATTTTTGTCATTTCCAGTATTTGTTTAAAACTTTTATGAAAATGTCATGTACCGGACAAGTCTGACCCGTCACGAAAGACGCGAAAAAACGGTTAATTTAGAGAAAAATTTATTAGTTTAAAAAAACACAGGAAAAAGTCGTTTGTAGTCCGACACCCATTGTTTATATCAAACTGCCAGGCAGAAACCATAAATCGCGGAAGGAAGTCGTCCTATGATCGGTGGAAGATCGAATTCGTCTTCAATTTTGACTTTTCTCACTCTCCAGGTAAGTCTCGTTGCGTTTAGTAACCATGAACCAACCACTCGGGAAGCGTGATTGAGGGAGAACGACCAATCAAAATGGATGAAAGAAAGAACGGAGATTGATATAATATCTGACAATCGAAAACACCTGGCACTTGGTTAACGTTCCGAATAACCAAAACGCCGTGTGTCAACGAGCAAAAACAAAAACAACAATTTCTTGTCAATTGTGTCAACCTCTAACCCGTGCCACATCGGACTTAGACCGTCTCCCCCGACGCCAACAGACAAAGTCTCTCCGTGCCTTACAGACTCGTCAATGCCACTGTCCCGGGGCCACCTTCGATCGACCATCAAAGAACCACATCGACGCTAAGGATGTCCGAACGGCTGATTGTCCTAAAGCAAACAATTTTGTACATGTTAAAATAAATAATTTTTGTCAGTTATTTGTCGTTTTTGTCTCTACAGCCACCACCCATGTATGAATGGACCCTAGACTATTACTGACGTGCAATTAACTGATTGTCCCTGAAAGTCGGCTTCTTACAGAAACACAGCGTCCCTATCATCAAATGTCACGGCACGCCACTGGATTAACATAGATCCCCAAATCCAATTTGAGGTGAAATGTACGACATTATCTAAGTTCGAAACATTTGAACGAACGATGTAGACGTGTATAAAGAACAAACAAAGAAACAGAAGGTCGAGACAAAAGTTTTCTCACTATCAAAAAGTGGATCTAAATCACTCTAATTCGAGTGATTATTATGAACACAAAAAATATATGATAAAGTAAAGCACGAAAATACAAAGAATTGGTTAACAAATTCAGAAAAATTTGGTTCAACTAAACCCAAATATCCACTTATTAATTTTAGATATAAAAAACGATTAAAATATGTATTAAAAATTATACAAACTACAAAAAATAAACTGTTAAAATTGCACATTCGAATAATTTAATACCATCCTTACCTGTTGATAGATGTAAATTTATATATTCATTGTGAGATAAAGAAAAACCAAACGATAATCCATGTGATCCCCGTACTGTAATACTGCTTTAATAATAACGAAAATAACATCGTTAAGCCTTTTCAAACTCAGGATTAATAAAATACTGTTTAATTTTAATGTAATTAAACATAGAAACGAAAAAAACGAAAAAAATGTGTTAATTTAAAAAAAAAACGTCAAAGTAAAATTTCTTTTCTCTTGCCTTTCCGCGAAATCTGACAACGATAAGTAATTGTGTTTAAAAATAAATGACCTAAAAAACGCTGATGACGTCTTTCGCGAAAATATTAACATAAACAACTCAAAAAAAAAATAAAAAATTAAATGAATACTAAGTGGCTGTAAATTTCTAAGTACTTTTTTATAATAAAAATTTTAATTAAAATTTACGACCCACCCGGCTTAATTAAACGTATATATAATAAAATCTATTAATTAAAAAAAATAACGAACTATTAGATGTTGTTTTTGACATCAAAAAATAAATTTAAATAACTTTACCAAAGTGAAATAAAAACATCAGAACATTAAAAGTATTCATAAAGTTCAATAAAATAATCCCATAAAATAACAATTAAGCGAAAATCGCGCGTCCTTAAAAATTAATTAATTTAAATCGCGATAAAATTGTTTCGCGCAAATTAAAATTTTTCAAATAAATTGAAAACGAAAAACATCGAAAAAAAATAATTTTTAAAAATAAACCACAAACTACCGATTAATTGTAACGCTATGTAACATGCACGAGTTAACTCGAGTTAAAGTCTTAAGGGGTTACCATTAAAAATTATAACCCGAGTTATCTCAAGCCAAGTTAAAAGTATGATGTCATGT
>NW_027121352.1:0-1788 GCF_030686945.1 Centruroides vittatus
CTAATAACCTTAAACAGCTTCGCAAAGTATAGTTAGCCACAAACGTTTTCGGTCCCCTAGGACCTTCTTCAGGTGGGATCTGAGTAGACAGTAACCCTTCGTTCTAAACTCCCATTACGGATGCATTCCAACCCCCGCTACAGATGTGTACTATAAACAAGCATCACTGTGTATGTGTCGGCGGCTATAACGCCGGGTTGTACATTCGCTTGCCATCGCCTTCAAGAAAGTTGCTTTTCAGCTTTAAACGTTTGATAGAAAAGGCCAGGCGATCCGCTTTCAAGATTCTCGTCGCTCCAATGCTTAAGGTGGGTGTACCTGCCTGGTTCTCCGTATCCAGGTTGCACTTGCTTGCAGCCTAGGGCGTAATGCCGTTTTCACTGGCATATACAGCCAAGGCAGTATATGCTCTTTTTTCTTCTTCGATATCCGTTTTATGCTCGTCGGATGCATTGCCCAAGAGATCTTTTCGTGGAACTGATATACACCAGATCCCTATTCGAATCTATCATCCCGGAGTGGAATTCTATATACACCCGGCGCCCTTACAACGTCCACTGGATCTTTCCCATTCCTAAGTAAAGCAATGTCCGGTTTACGCTTGTAGGCTATTTTTGTATTAGTAATAATGCTCCAATCTCATGGTATAAGGGTGCAGATGCTAGTAAGTGCTCTATAGGCTCCCAGTTTGTAGCTGGTATGGATCATGTTAGAGTTGGCTGGATGGTATGTTGAATACGTGTTACGGTTTTCTGTATACATTAGTGGTCGTAACCGCTACTATTAAATGGTAATATTAAATGTCTTAAAAAATAGAGCCGCTTTGTTGCTCATTTGCTCTAACTCAATCAGAAGACCATATGAGTTGTCATTCATACAGACCACGAATTTATCAAGGTCCGGTTCTGTCTTCCAGATGATGCGTGATGTCATCGATGTACCTTTTATATAGGTTGATGTTACGTGAAGGAACTCGGAGGATGGCATCTCTGGCCTCCAAAGCATTCGAACCCACAATTTCCGCCAAGTCCCCAGATAAGGGGCTGCCCATAGGTACTTCTCTTTTTTGAAAGTACACCTTCCCATCTAGCTGGAAGCAAGAGGTGTAACAAAGAATACGAGAAAGCTCCAGGATCTGCTGGGAACTACCAGTGAGGCAATTGTCATGTTGTCCAATTGTAACTTTCTTGCCAAGCTGGTACACGTGAACCTGTGGACCCTAGATTGGATCTTATCAACAAAGCTTTTTTCTTTCTCTTTGCATTCTGTGTTTTGTATATATTTTTGCAAGATGGTGGTGTAGGTGTCTCTCTTCATTAATACTAAAGCCCTGTTCTTGTCAGCTCTGAAAACTATAATGCTATTCTCCCGTAGCCATTTCTTGCTTTTATTTTGAGCATTCTGGTATTCTGCTATCTCACAGTGCTTTTTTAGATTATAGCACTTCATTCGGAAGTATGCTTTTCATCTGAAGTATTTTTTTTGGGTCTCGCTCAGGTTGCGTATAAGGGCTTCAATTTCCAGCATAATAGCCTCTGGTGTAAGCTTGCAAGATTCTGGCACAAACATAGGGTCTTTTTTAAGTACTGTTTTAATACATTCAGGGCAGTTAATTCCACCATAACATATTATCAGGGCTTGCACACTTTTACTATCTGCAGGTCTCTGGGATCTGAAGATCCAGCGTAGTTTTCTCCTGTAGCAAGATTTTACTTTTTCTGCTAGTCTCCCTTGAATAAACACAGCTTTGTTGTTAGCCTTCAGCAGGGTACCATACTACTTCATGTA
>NW_027121353.1:0-6052 GCF_030686945.1 Centruroides vittatus
TGGCATCAGGTGCCATCTCGTATTAAAATTAATAATTATAATATTTAATTAATTAATTTAGATTAAACTGGAAGAAAAGAATCGACCCGAAGCGGGACTCGAACCTGCAACTCCTGCTTACTTATTTATACTTATTCATTTCTAATTTATAATCATTATATCCAGTGGTGATATTCGAAATATTTAACAAGGGGTTCGCTAGCAGAAAATTTTTCCCTGACAATCACCGACAAACGAAATGGAAGTTTTGAATAGAAATAAATACAATACCTTTTCTTACCTACAATACCTTTTTTTTTTTTAGGCAGGGGTAATCTTTACCGCGAAATGGCACTTCTCGAAATACACACGTGTCATCATCTCTCGAGATACATTATACATTTTCTTTCGCTGTCCATAACCCGACACGTGTTTGACAGCCATCTTGTATTATCTGGCGCGCGTGGCATTCTGGGATCTCTCTTATGACTGGATCTACTTTCAAGAACTCTCTTGAATCGATTGCGATTAAATCTCGATTGAAACGGTCGAGAGAGATCGCACCAAGACATACTCCCTGACCTTGCTCACAATCTAGATTGAAATGCTCGGTACGAACGGGGTATAAGGCTCTAGTTTAGTAGTATTACAGAGTATAATACGCATATTTTAATATATTTTTTTTTAAAAAAACAAACCCACTGAGAAATGTTCCGTGTTTAACAAGGTTCGGGAAACTGAAAATTTTAACAACGGGTTCGGCCGAACCTGTGCGAACTCGCCGAATATCACCACTGATTATATCCAAATTTAGCCTGTTCATTATGGTAGTTGTGGGAGTATATTTACTTAATAACAGGTTTTTGATTGGTGTGTATATTTGTATATCTGTTACAGTAAAAACGCATTTTAACTAGTTGAAACTAGTTTTTACTGGATGTCATTATTAAAACCCGTTTTGTCTAGTTAAAACTAGAATTTACTGCTGTACATGTTGTGGCTTTATTAAACCTTATTTATATTTTTTTTTACTTTCCTTATACTATCTTCCTGCAGTAAAAACTGTACTTCCGGTTTCTGTTTACTTAACCACACTGTAGTTAGTTAACACATGTGGTCTGGACTGTAATAAAACAAAAAGGGGGTGACACCGATCGGTCGAGGGGTTACTGGCAGAGGAGAGAGGGAGATTGGAACGAAAGGAAGGAAGATTTTTCGGGGAGAGAGGAAAGCAGGACGAGCATCTAACAAGGACAATTATTAAGGAACGGATCCGAGGTTTTTTTTTATTTATTATCGCCAGTCACCCCTTTGAACTAATTTTCATTCTGATAATTTCTGTATAATTCTTATCCACCTTATCTTGCTCTAGGGCCCTTTACTTAGTTAAGCTAGACATAAATTAGAATAGGTCCTTTGTTTTGTCGGTACATGGGGACCAATTGGTGATATTGTTACGGGTGGTCCCAAGTATCTTTGTATTAGTAGTTAGTAAGTGTGTATAATTGTTTCTTTGTAAACTATCAGTGTTAACTGAAATTAATAAACTTTTTTTAATTTTTATCAAAGCCGAGCGATTCTCAGGATTCTGTTATTTATTACTCGGCTACAATGTTTTGATTTTAGATAAAACTAGTTTTAACTTTTAACATTAGTTAAAACTAATTTTAGCTACATAAATATGTTTGGGGGAAATAAATAAAGTGATGATTGGGATTAAAACATTTGTATTATTTAATACGATATTTATTGAAAATATTGGTCACACATCTGTGTTATTAACCCTTCATCCCTGAAGGCACCAATCGATTGGTACCCTGGCTTTTTAAGCTAAACTTCGAGGGTACCGATTCATCGTTACTTTGGTAAATATCAATTTTTGTAAAATTTATTAACAACAGATATAATCTCGTTCGATATGAAGTGAATAAAGTATAATAATTCATTATATTAGTTGATAGCAGTATAAAATTTTGATTTCAAACAAATGTTTGATATAATGTGCGATAATTTCACAACGAATAAACACACATGCATAAGTGTTATATTGAATTGTACAAAACAATATTCTACGTCTTTCTGGCTCAGTGCCAGCAAACAACTATGTAACTAGACAATGTTAATTTTCACAAAATGTTACAAATTATCAAGTTTATGTGTCAGTTCTGATATATATTATTTTTTTTTCTTATAAATTTTTCTAATAAAATGTATTGAAAAATATCATATTTAAAACTAAAGATATTAATAAATGTAAGTGATTTTTTTCATATAGATATAATGATAATTTGATTTTTGGTGAACTTTTAAAAATATCGCCTGACTGACCTATATTGCCTTAGGAGGGATCGCAAAATAAACGTAAACAAGATGTCGGGGGAAAAGGGTTAAAGCGATACGAAATTCATCATACACTATAGGAACGTGTTAGCTGAATGACCTTGGTCGAAACAGTTTTTACTAAGCCATTTTGTTAAAACCTGTTTTGTCTAGTTAAAACTAGTTTTAACTCAAATTAATTTTTGACTAGCAGTAAATTCTAGTTATAACAATGACATCCAGTAAAAACTAGTTTCAACTAGTTAAAATGCGTTTTAACTAAAAACGGGTTTTTACTGTAACATATCTATACATTGCCAAGGTCGCGATGGTCGACCGAGTGTGTTGAGTGGATGTTTCTGGCCAAGGGCACGATTGAGACCCCAGTCAGCACCATAATAGCCGTCGATGATTATATCTTAAACTTATATATACCGGAAGGGGAGATTAGACCAAAAGTCCGGGTAGCGTAACTGGCAACATGTCCACACGGTAAGCGGGAGTCGCAGGTTCGAGTCCCACTTCGGGTAGATTCTTTTCTTTCTGTTTAATCTAAATTAATTAATTAATATTATAATTATTAATTTTAATAAGAGATAACGCCTAACACCACACTCTAATGCCAAATTCATTTCTAATTTCTAATCATTATATCCAAATTTAGCCCGTTCATTTACGGCAGTTGTGGGAGTATATTTGCTTAATAACGGGTTTTTGATTGGTGTGTATATTTGTAATAAAAATAAAATAAGAAAAATTGAATTATGGCATGTCTTCTCTACATAAAACTAAAATGTTTTATTAAATAAAAATAGTTTATCCTGTTATTAATTCATAACTGTACAATTTCTTCTGTTATGAAATCAAAATTATTAAAATGAAAAATGATAATATTAATTCAAATGGTATTATTTAAGTTATTTATCATGTTTGATTCTTTGTTATCATTTTTTCGATTTTTATCGATGTTAAATTATTGTGTATTAGATTTTTCTCTCTAACTTATAATTAATACAGCTATTTTAAAATCTAAAAGTATTTTAAAATTCAAAAATAAGAATTGATATTGTTGTATGCTGGTATCTTTTGTGTGCTATAATTTTGTGGAAATTTTGTGTATGTTGGATGAAATTTAGGATCCTGAAAATATTCTGCACCCCCCTTTTATAAGTTGCATTGTACTGTACCACAATACTTCCGCTGCCTGCAGACATTTGGTCAGCCATGCAGTTAGCAAACAAAATCAACGAGATAACCAAGTAAACAAATTCCTTGACTTTTTCTGAACACTAATGAAAATCCCTGACTTTCCAGGTGTATTGGAACCCTGCGCATAAAACTTCAAATGCCCATAACTTCTAGTTAATATTTGAAAAAATATTTCAGATAAAAGTTTATTTTTTATATAGAATCAGAATATGCAATAAAAAGTGAAGATTTCCATTTAAGAAAATAAAATTGACTCCATTTTCACTGATTCTAGTGCCATATGATGAAACTGATAGACTTCAAGGTGGCCAACATTTTTGGTTTAACGATTTTTTTTATAGGATGCATATTTTAAATTATTTCAATGGATTAATTAAAATGATCCACTCTGTACATTAATATATTTTAAATTATAAATAGTTGTTTACTATAGTGACTGCTATTCTTTATACCTAGCTATTAGTTTATCATGGTTGTAGTAAGTCTCTGTACAAATTGGTTTCTTCTCATTTTTAAAATATACTGTCATAATATTAGTAGATATTTAGCTAGCACTTGTAGTGCACCATTTGAGAATCACTGCTCTAGACCACTGATATATACCAAATATTATATAAAAAGTTAATTAGCTACAGAAAAAACTTACAATAAAAAATTCCTTATATGAAGACAACAGTTTACTGGTTAATATTGATAAAACTCTTAACCCAATAATCAAACCACCAGCAATACAAACACTTTGAAAAATATTCAAATGTTTTCATCCATTTTTAAAGAATATCTATCTTTAGGCTGGAGTTCTAATATGCAATCATACTGCTTTCAAACAATTTGGATCTTCTGTGTTGCCACTGCTGGATGGAAGATAACAACTTGTGCTTTTGGTGAATACATTGCATACATAATCCTGTGGGAATTCAAGATTTACATTGAGTGGCTATATTTATTTTCAGTGGATTCAGGATAGTGTTATCTTCCTTATATTCGATGGACTTTTTTCTTAAGGCTGTCTTGTAAATTCCCAACAACTCAAGATATCTGAGCTGCATTCTATCTGCTGTTCTATGTAGAATTTTAGTCTGGTCAAATGGACTTTCACATCCACGTCTCTGGCCTATGCTGATAAGGCAGTGAATTTGAGGCATTTAGATATGTCTGCTCAGTGTTCCTTCAGGCAGATAGCAATATGTTGACATATAGCTCCCATGTATTTGAACTCTGTTGGATCTATGGTCTTAAGAAAATTGAATACCTCCAGTGAGTGTTGCCAGATTGGCAGCTCTTTGGCATTTCTAAGAAGGTTAAATATAGTGGGACTTCTTTTAAAGATCAGGTTTATATAGTTATGGGTTAACTTTCTGTATAGAGGAGCTAATATTGTATTGTAATTGACCACCTTGTATGTTTCTGGCATGGGTTGGTTGCAAGAAGTTTCCTGCTTGTGCATAGCATGGTGTTTGAGGAGTCCCTTATTAAATCCATGTCAGACAGCCTAGTTTGTGATAATGCAAAGGAGTCTCTCTTTATCAATACTAGAGCCCTATTCTTGTCAGCTCTCAAAAAGACTATGTTATTTTCCCGTAACCATTTCTTGCTTTTATTTAGAGCATTCTGGTATTCTGCCTCCTCACATTGCTTTTTTAGGTTATAGTGCTTCATTTGGAAGTATGCCTTCCATCTGAAGTATTCTTTTTGTCTCGCTCAGGTTGCGTATGAGGGCTTCAATTCCGGCATGACAGCCTCTGGTGTTAGCTTGTAGGATCCTGGTACAAACACAGTGCCTTTCTTAAGTACTGTTTTAATACATTCAGGGGGATTGATTCAGTCATAACATATTATTGGGGCTTGCACACTTCTTTTATCTGCAGGTCTCTGGGATCTGAAGATCCAGCATAGTTTTCTCCTGTAACGAGATTTTAGTTTCTCCGTTAGCCTCTCCTGAATAAACATAGCTCTGTTGTTAGCCTCCACCAAGGTATCGTACTCCTTCATGTATAGCTGATCTTCAAGTGTAACAAGGCCATTAACTTTCGAATACCATAGTCTGCGCACTGCTCTAATTGCTTTCCGTAGGCATACGAACAACAGCTTCGGTAGTAAGGATTCATATCCCGGGGGTAAAAGGCTATCGGTTTACAGTCTCCAACTCAACGCAGGTGATTAAGGCTATATGTAATTGCCTACCGTCTGTGGGTTCCTGGATTACTATTCTGGACTTTAAGGCGACGTACTCATCAATTAAGCTGGAGCCCTGCTTCTGCAGTTTACGAGATTGGCTTATAGGCGAGATGGCATGCAATGCAGACCACAAGCAGATCCTGGAGCTTTCTCGTATTCTTTGTTACACCTCTTGCTTCCAGCTAGATGGGAAGGTGTACTTTCAAAAAAGAGAAGTACCTATGGGCAGCCCCTTATCTGGGGACTTGGCGGAAATTGTGGTTCGATGCTTGGAGGCCAAGGCCATCCCCGAGTTCCTCAGTAACATCAACCTATATAAAAGGTACATCAATGACATCCACATCATCTGGAAGACGAAACCGGACAC
>NW_027121354.1:0-5506 GCF_030686945.1 Centruroides vittatus
GGCGTGGGATTAGTGTTTGTACTTATTTAATTGTGACTCTAATTTGGATTATTTTGTACATTTACTGTAAATATAAAATTTGTGTTTTTCGTCAAAACCGACTGAGTGGTAATTTTGAACATTACTCTAGATCTCAGACATAAGTCCGTTGATATTATTATTTTTTCATTTCGTCCATCATTTTTGATCTTGTGGTCCAGAATTTACTAAGAATTAAGTTTCTATCTTTAACCGATTCGGTCATAACCTTTATTACTTGTTTATTTTTCTATTTCCTAATTGAATAAGACTCTCAATTTCTATACAATTAAGTTCTAAATTTTCTTTTATAAATTTTTTAAACTCTTCTACATATCCTGATGTTTTGAATGGAAAATTAAATATTATTAGGTTCTTCTTAGTCATCTCGTTTAACATTTTATCAATTTCAAAATCCACCATACCTTTTAGCTTGCTATGCGAATCAGTTCTTTCTTCTAATGTACTAGTATTTTTTGGCACATCTTTTCATCTTCTTCCTTGAGCTTTAAATTTTCTTCGTTCATATTGTTGATTTCAGCTCTCATGGAACGGATTTCGAAGTTCAGACGATTAAATTTGTCTTGGATCAATTCATAGACCGATTTTAGTGAGTATTCAGGTTCCGTAGTACTTGAAGATCTTCTGCCGGTTCAAAATAGTCTTTGATTGTAGCATACCTCGAGATATCAGTAGTACTCTTGGAATGTTTCTCAATCAAGTATTCCTCTCCTGACATTTCGGTTGTCTGAATATTTTCTTCGATATCCCCCGTATGTTCTTTACGTGGTCTCCCTCACCCCCTTTTTTGCATAACTTCTTGACTTGGTATTGGAGGAGATCGAGGAAGGGGTCCAGGATTTAATTCTAATGCCAACAATCATATAGTAAGATGATAGTTAGTATTCGAGTTAGTGAAATACTTAGATTTCTTATTTCAGTTCTACACTTCATATTGTGTTGTAAAACTCTGTAAGGGTATGGAAATCGCACAAGGCGCGCGAATACTTCCCATCTGGTTTACTGTAACGAACTTTCATAACGGAAAAACCGTTTAGGAACGGCCGTTAGCAACAGCCGTTAGAAGAACCGTTGAGTTTTTCCGAAACGGACGATTGGTCGGCGGAAGATGACCGTTGGCCGGCCGTTGGGGAAGCATTTCGAATTTGATTGGCGGAGGATTTAAACGCCGACCGCTATATAAGCAGTAGTTTCGGCGGGAACAGAGTTCGTATCGGGATCGGCTGGGTTCGTATCGGGAAGATCGGATCGGATCGGATTGAAGATCGTCGTTATCGAAGTTCTAACTGTCGCTCTCGTTGGACGCTGCGGAAATCTGGGGAAAGTAAACCCCAGTGGTTGAGTACGAACTTGTTCCTGACTCGGAGGTTTTGTTAATTACAAGTCTGTTTGATCGTAAGGAGTTCTTTCGACGAATTTGTACGGGAATAGTCGGTTGTCGTTGGATTAGTGTTTGTGCATATTTAATTGTGACTCTAATCTGTATTATTTTGTACATTTGTATTATATAATATAAACTTTGTGTTTCGTTAAACCGACGGAGTGGTTATATTGAACATTACTACTTCCATGTCTAACGTCGCCATAACAGCTCAGCAGAAAAGTCACCAAACACCTTCGCAGGCAAATCACGCCCCCAAAGGACAATATATATCTAGGAATTATTGGGCTGAAATTTTAAAAATTGTAGACCTATAAATTTCCACTGGCGCATCTGTCTGTTTATCCTTCCTTAATCTCGAGAACGGAGGTAGAGAGGTAGATAGGTAAAAGTCAAGACCAAATATAGAAAGTTTAGGGGCAGGAGGCCCGATTAATTATATACGAACTACATGTTATTTCAATTCAAACTTTTTCTCCTGAACAAAGTTAGATGACCTACATGACTCCATTCTAACAGGAAAAGTATGATTACAGGGAAAGCCACCTACTAAATTTGAGATTATTGTGGCGAAAAATTGCAACCACGAATTGTGATAATATCACAATAAATATTTTCTTGTTTTGTTTAAAAGTTCATAATCTTATTTTAAGAAAATATAAATACTTGAGCATTTTTCTTGTGCATTTATAAATATACGTAACATTTCAGCTAATTTTTGGATGCTCTAAAGGTAGCGAATTACTGTAAAGGATCCACTTGAAAGCTTTATAGGAAGTTTAAAATATTTGTTGATTTAATATTTCATATAATTAAACAATTTTAATGGGTTTTGAAAGCTATAGAAACATTTAAAAATTTTACACGTTTTTCATTTTATTTTTCGCAGAGGAATGACATTCTGAAATTGATTCATTTAAGTTAATTAATATATACATTAAATACAATATATTAATTATAAAAGAGCTTTTTATCTCGAAAATTGTTGAAACTATCTCAAATACTATAGTAGAGATAACAGAGACTTGTCACACTGCTATTGGTAACATAAAAATAACATTTATATCATCAGAATGCAACTTTATTACTGGTATGTATTTCGGTACACAAGACCCTCATAGCCATACATAAAAAATATGTAGATATCTGTTCATGATTTATTTCCACCCACAACTGCACAGTATGAAGATTACATTATAAACAGGCCTAGTTTCCTCAATACAGTAAATTATAATATATCAATTGTAAGATGAAATTCTTAAATAAGAAGTAATGCCGCATTCTTAGATTATTTTGTTAGATGATATTACAGTAATTAATTTAATTTAATGAAACATGATTATATGAAATATGAAGAGCAGAACATAATTTATTAACGAAGCAATATTTTGCTTGAAACACATCCATGTTCAGATTTTATTGATCGCAGAGATATTGAGATTATCAGTAATAATTCCCGTCTTTTAAGAGTGGAGTAAATGTTTATTGAAAGACTGATCATTATGCAAAACAATGTTATATTGCATTCACAAGCAGAGAAATGAATTGGTCTGTCCCTACGACACCCATCGCGTAGTGAGTTTCCTGATCTTTGATAGGTTACGCTATCCGATTTAAATAAGAGTTTTCGAGTTAAAAGAGAAAAGGAGAATAACGAGAATAGGAAGGTCAGAGATCATCCTGTCCAGGTGGAAACGATTTTGTAACTGAAGGGTTGTGGGCGGAGATTCGGTTAGTGCATCTCTGCACGAGATCATTGAATTTAGTGGGAGTTAGGAGCAACCTTGAGACTTCCTTGGTAGTTGGAGTAAGAGGGAAATAGTTTCTTCTCCAGAAGAATAGTGACATGTCACTGGAAAGTGATAATTGGTATTCCAGCCTTCCTAGTCAAGAGATAGGATGGTGACGTCCTCCGAGAATCAACATTCCTATAGCTGAACCAATCGATCTTAGATTTTCGCTTTTTTCCTGGCTTCCCTGGAAAGAAATGGTCTTGTCCAAACCTGAATTATCCTTCATAATTCATAACTTCTGTATGTTTTTAATGAATTTGTATATGTTACCGGCAAACCCCGATTTTACGGCAAATTAGTTTGGCCTAGGCAAAACTAATTTGGAGTAAGCGTGTCAGGTCAAACTAGTTTAGAATTATTATACAAGTATATTTATTAATGGTTTAAATAAAATTAAAAGGAAATCAATTAGATGAACTATATTTATTCAAACATAGTCTACATAATTACAAAAAACGGGATTAATGTTACCCTACATATCGAAGTGGCGAGTCCAGCAATCAGAAGACAGGGAACAGTGGGAATGTGCGTTCTAACCTAACCTAGCCTAACCTATTCTTCTTAATATCAGATGTGGTATCTGTATATACGTAATGTGAATGTATGTCTCTTTAATCCGAATAAATAAATCCGGTAGACTGCTGTGAGGAAGTCTACTGGATTTATTTATTCAAATTAAAGAGACATACATTCACACTAAACTATTCTAATAAATTACCATAATTATTAAGTAGACTATGTTTGAATAAATATTGTTCATCTAATTGATTGCCTTTTCATTTTATTTTAACCATTAATATAGTTGAATAATAATTCTAAACGAGTTTGGCTTGACACTCTTACACCAAGGCCTAGGCAAAACTAGTTTGGCGTAAAATCAGGTTTTGCCGGTAACATATATATTAATATAAGTCAACAAGATGCTATAGGAAATGCGAGACTTCATTAACCGACGGACTCGTTTCGAAATAGTATTGATAACAATAATAAATAAAGAAATAAACGATAATTTAATATTAAATAATAAATAAACAAGTAGTAATAAAAATCTTTTAAGAGACCAGATCAATTTTTATCATTGTCTTTGTATCAAATAGAAATATAAGTTGAAGAAAAACCATTTTAGTAGCAGCTGTAGCTCACCAAATATATCGATTTTTTCCTTTATGTTTTCATTATTTTCTTATCTGATTAAGTTTTTCAACAATTTATCACTGATGTTTTCATCGATTTTTTTACCGGAATAATTTAATTACTAAAGCTGTTTGACTATCATTTTGTCATTTTTATAAAAAAAAAAAGACAGAAAGAATTCTTATATGTTTATTCTCTCATAAATATGAATATGAATAAGATAAAATATACAATATTTTTAAATTGAAATTTTAATGAGTGAATTGCTAATTTCTTTTGTATTTTTAATAATATTACTTTCAAAGGATTTTTGTTTAATATAAATAACAAAAAAATATATTTTCCTTACTTTCTTCAAGTATTTTTTGTCATTAATATATTCAAATAATAATTTATATCCATACTCATATTATCATATATTTTATTTCGGATTATTCGAGTGGGAGTAAAATCCTAAAGCATTTCGACTTGAAAGATCTCTTATTAACTATACAACTAAATTCGGACAGTTCGACAAACATCAAGAATTTTTGGGGGGTTGGTATGACCCATATATGTAGCGCCTTCTCCTTCACCAGCTGTCTGTTCCATTGTGAGTTTGAAAATCCCCACGATGAACTCGAGAAAGAAAGTTTTCTTAGTGCTTAGAGGACGGAAAGAATAATTTTTATTTTTTATTTTTCAGTTCAATATTTAAAAAATTTTTTCAAATTTTTATTTGCTTCTCAAAGTCATTTACTTTAAATTTATTTTGGTACAATTAATTCTTAAATGGTTAGATTATTGTCTAATTAATTTCATTTAAAAATAAAGTTAAGTTTAAAGACTAAGATTTTTTAGAAATGATGATTTCGTTTAATTCATATAAACTCACATTATATAATTTTTATTTTAACTGGACATTTATTATATTTGAAATAGGTATTAATTATATATTTCTACAAATATAATTACGCATAAACTATAATTTAGAATCAGCTAATTATTTATAATTAAAACTTTTATAACTATTAAATATTTAATTAAAAATAGTATTCAGAAACTTCTACAGTATTTTAAAATTTTAAAGACATTATATATTATATACGTATGATTGTAATAAAGTATTAAGCACGTTTTCAACGATTGAAACTGCTAGACATTTTTTTGTCATGAGGAA
>NW_027121355.1:0-4959 GCF_030686945.1 Centruroides vittatus
CAACCAACCCTCCTGTTCGCTACCCACTGTGGCCGCCATTATCACACGCCATTATCTTTCACCCTTTTTACCTCTTTTACTTTCACTTTAATTTGCTGAGGTTGGATCGTTTTCTTAATGTGCCCAATAACTTCACCCATGTCGATTTTATCGGGCTCCTCTGCGTTAGGGTACAAAAGAACAGCACTGTTACCCCCTGACAAAGCTTTACTATGAATGGCTTTTGTAGTTTGGCTGTGTTTAGGAGAAGCCTTAACTGCATCAGCATAGGAGGGCTGGACACATACATGGTTACCCAGACGTACAGTAGGACCGTTGCCCCTTATGTTTCATCCAAGTTAGGTAGTGTCCCCTTGGGTGTCCATTACCCGCACGAAGATCCTTCAGTATGCGACTACATCCTGCTGGATGCAGAAAACAGGTTTATGATCCCGTCCTTTACTACCCTCCGATTGTCACTTTTAATAATCGTTTTGTATGGCTCTGGGAGAAGATCCAGTATCTTCCTAGTCTGAGCCTTAGCCTCTCTGATGATGATGTCTTCAGTGGACAAAGGCTGGATCTCTGTACGATCATAAGCCAAAAGATCCCTTCCTGGATCAAGAGAAGTGTCCTCTGAATCCGATTCACCAGTCTGATCGATATCCTCCATAAGACAATATAAATATTGCAATGCAAAATAAAGTAAATAGAGAACTAAATTAAACTAACTAACTGAAGAGAAGAACCCCACGAAATGCTCAGAAAATCCGTAACTGAGTGGGGAAACCCAAACAAAAGCTTGCAAATGACGAGAACGCCGAACAGCGCAAAAACGCCGATCGGCTAAGAAGAGCGCTGAATGGTTAACAACACGCCGATCGAGTAACCACCGCCGAACAGCTATAAAACGCCGAACGGCTTAGACAACAAAGACAGTTCCTTTGTCTAGAGTCGAATTTTAAAGTTTTAATAACAAACGTAGGCCGACGAAACTTTACAGGATTGTTAAGTGCTCTATTGTTTACGTTTTGTCGAAACGAAAAAAACTCCCGCGAACATATAGGGGGTCAATGGGGCCCGAACAAAACCTAAAGTTACGGATGCCCGTAACACGTCGAAAAAGAAACCGATTTTAAAAACAATAACACCTACTTGTTCGCCACGATGAGTACTTTCCAACGGTGTGTTATTTCTGAATATCCGAGCAATAATCCACGAGAAATCACGATCGAAAAACAGAGCGATAGACACCACATGTACAAAGACTCGCGACTATGCGCCACCTCGAGAGCAATTAGACATTCTGAAAGAGTGTGAGGGCTATCTGTATAGAGCAACAGACATAAGCCCTATAAGAAGATGAAGGAAGAGTTTGAGTAAAAGAAGAAGTTAGAGGAAGAAGAAGAAATATAGGGAAATAGGATAGTGTGAAAAGAGCAACCTGGGTCCTTATGGGACCCCACGGCGTCTGCATCAGCATTTATTTACAGCCAAAAAATACAATTACAATGTGAGATAAGAAAATGTGTTACAAACTTCTCTGAGAGGATTACCGACAAAACTTTGCGGTTACATACAATAATAGACTTATATACGGTCCCTCTTTCTCGAGGGTTGACAACAGTAAAGTGAAGGTCCTTATTACTCGTCACGTGATCCTTACAAATGTTCCGTCCCGAGTTGTTCTTTACGCCTCGAGATTGTCCGTTAGATGGTCCGTGGAAAGTCACACCTCCACACTCAATAAGTGGTTATATACAGTTTATTTACAAATATTTACAAAGATGTACACTATGCAATAACATTAGGTACGCTAATGTACCGAAGCTGTGATGCCGCACGTCGGCTTGTCTGGCCGGGGAACACGAGTCACTTTTCCGGAGATGGCTTAACCGTGTGGTCGTCCGTCTCTACACCAACCTTTTTCCAGAGGACTTTCCAAGAGGAGAACACTCTCTCTATACGCCTCAAAGGCCTACCTAGTGTTAGAGACCACCACGTATCCGGTCTCTCGCCCTTTCTCCTCGTTTTTCTGCCACCCTTCCAATTTAAGGGATTCTGCTATTACCTCCTGTGACCAATCAGTTCCTTCCCTTTCTTAGAGCCTTCAAAGACGTCCGCCCTATTTCCCGCCGACGTAGCTTAGATTTGCGTCCGTGCTTTATTTACATTTATTTTCCCAAGCTGGCCGGCACGTGGCCAACACATTGACCCTTAAGTGGAGACGCTACACCTTTGATCTTTCTGGCCGTTTATGGCCCCGGCTCCAGGTGGGAGCAATTATCTCAGTCGGGCGGTTTCTTTGACTCAGGCCGCCAAAGGCGACCTTTACAAGTAAATTCACAATAATATCCAGATTTACAATTAATATATATGTACAATATGTACGATTCCCAATACTTCACGGGCTGAACGGCGAAATTATTGAAAAGAGTGGAACAGTCCAACACATTAACATTTCCTCTCTCTGACCGAAGTTGTTTGACAGTATTTCCGTCATAACGCTGGGAGTAAAGTACAAACAATCACTATTACATATATACATAATATTAATATTTACAATCCGTCATTCCTTCAGAGTTTGGCCGACAGAATTTTCGCGAGTACATTAAGTGATTAAAACTATTAAACAGTTTAACATATTTACACTATTTACATTCCTCTTACTTTCAGAGGCCTACCGACATAAATGTTATTACATCTAGAGCATGATAAGTACATACATATCACATTTAATTCTTATAAACATTATCGCGTAATTTACAGATGGTCGGCGATGCATAATGAATGGATGCAAAGTTCGAAAGATATTGTTTTACGATTGGTAAGCAAGAGAACAGTCTGTTCAGTCACTGGGATAAGAACCTCGAGAGAAATCATCATCGCTGTCGTCATCGGTGTCACTTCCGCTGTCTTCTCCATCGTCTTCATCTTCCACATCGCTGACATCTACTTCTCCCTGATCCCGTCGATATCGCGTTGTTTCACCTTGGAAGTCCGGCAGTAGGGCTTCTGTGTCTCTTACGAACTTTTTCCAGTCCTTTCCAAAGCCCCTCGATGTGGGTTCCTGTCCGTGGTGAGGGGACCTCCCAGAGATGGTTTAGTAACTCTTCTTTACCATCCCTGGGATCTGAACGCCCACCCACGTGTTTGCCGTGCGTGGTGACCCGTATGCCGGAAAGGGGGATCCTGGTAGTTGAGGGGCAACATACCGTCCCCAACACACTGCTTTGGCCCCTGCTTCGGATAAACGGGAGGCTCAAATCAGGCTCCGTTTGAGTCAATCGGCTGGTCGTTGAGTCATTCTTGACCTCGGCTTGGAGTCAACCGATCGATGCAGACCGGGCAGACATGTCAGACAAGGTGTGCTCTTCTCGACTGCATTGTGAGGGTATAGCTC
Organism: Centruroides vittatus; assembly: GCF_030686945.1. NCBI lineage: Eukaryota > Metazoa > Arthropoda > Arachnida > Scorpiones > Buthidae > Centruroides > Centruroides vittatus. Next base: position 3,383 of record NW_027121355.1, read on the forward strand.
CTGGGAAACCCTGGTGCGACGGTCTATGGGAATCTCCCATGTGACGGCATCCCCCTGTTGGGCCCCATGGTGGGTGGGGTCACTAGGAGCTGAATATACATTTTTAAATATGGATTGCAAAAACTCAATTCAAGCGACCAAAGTAAAGACCTCCAGCCAACTTGCTTACTTAATAGTACATGCAACTGGAGAAAAACCCCTTGCTAAGTGTTCTCCCTTTTTGATTCAAAAGCTGTTTGAATCAACCATTGGGCATTTGAAAAAAATTCAAAAATTGAGGTCAGGGGACTTACTTGTAGAAACAGCCTCTCCTCAACAAACAACAAAGCTTTTGTCAATTACAACTCTTGGAGACATGGGAATATCGGTCACACCACACGGAAGTTTGAACTCATCACGTGGTGTGATATCTGAGTTTGACTTGATGTCTGAAGACGAATCAGACATTCAGATCGGCCTCTCGGACCAAGGTGTCACTTCTGTCCGACGCATTTCGATCCGTCGAGACGGCAAGTTGATACCCACTAAACATTTAATTATCACATTCAACAACCCGACACTGCCATCTTTCGTTACAGCAGGATATCTGCGCTGCGCAGTTCGTCCGTATATTCCAAATCCGCTGCGTTGCTTTAAATGCCAGCGATTTGGACATTCCCAGACCTCTTGTCGAGGCAAAAACTTGTGCGCACAGTGTGGAACTGAAGGTCACAACAGTACTGAATGTGAAAGTACGCCACACTGTGTGAACTGCAAAGATGCCCATCCTTCCTACTCACGAAAGTGTACCGCATGGCAAAGAGAAAAAGAGATCCAACGTGTGAAAAACACATCTCATATCCAGAGGCTCGTCGTATGGTCACTCCAAGTGCACCTATGCAACAAAAGACATTTGCTGCCGTGTTGAAATCTACTAACACATGTGGGGTTCAAACAGAGATTTCTGTATCCCCAAGTGAATCTTTTACACGCCATGCGAAATGTTTAATACTGTCATCTATGAAAACACCAGAACAGGAAAGTACAAAAGCAAAAACACCTCTACCAAAAACTGGGATAACAACTAGGAATGTGGGTTCCAAAAAAGCGAGTAAGAACCCACTAAACAAACGAGAGTGAAAGCAGCACTCTCCAAATCCAAAAAATCGGAGGCTCAGTCGATGAGTGAGTTCTCTGATATCTCTGACGAAGAGAATAAACTGGAGGTGACCCAAACAACATCGCCTCTAAAAGGAAAATCATCAGTTAAATTGAAGAGGGACACTTTTGCAAAGAATGCTGTATCAAACACATAATGGATTATAAAATAATTCAGTGGAACTGTCGTGGTTTCCGCAACAACTTCTCTGACGTTAAACACTTGACATCACCTACCACATCTCTCTGCGTGGCACTCCAGGAAACACATTTAAAACCTGGAGAAAAAATATCTTTAAAAGGATTTGGACTCTACCGCAAGGATGATGATAGCCACAACCGCGCCAGTGGAGGTGTGGCTATACTGGTTTCAAACTGCATCCCGTTATTACTCGGTACAAATAACATCAGAGCTGCAAGCTGTGGCAGTCAGAATTTCT
>NW_027121356.1:0-36655 GCF_030686945.1 Centruroides vittatus
CCCCAAGGTTCCCAATCTTTTTCGGTTTGCGGCTCCCAAATAATCGGATTTTTTCGCGGCGCCCTTAATACATCAGATTTTTTTCTAAATTTTTGACTTTCTTGAAAAATTGGAAAACTTTCCTTTTCAAAAGCGATTATTCATTTAACAGCGAAAAATTAAAAACAGATACTTACTATTTTCCTTGGGATAATTCAAAATATCTAATTTCAACTGTTTCGGTAATATCTATATTGAGACTGGACAACCACCATGTGGTTAGGTTAGTTGAAAAATAAATTAAACACGAATTTCAAATTCACAAACAATTTATTGAACGTTCATTGTTGATTAACATTATTAAAATTATTAATGGGATGGATGGGCTTGATGTTCACTACACAACTTCTCAAATCTCGGAATAAAATTGGATATGGCGACCCTCATTTCTTGTTCAACGTTAATTTTCGAGCGATATTTACTTTTTATTACTGCGACTGCCGAAAACCCAGCTTCGCACAAATAGGATGTTGCAAACGGAATTAATATTCGTAGAGCTTTACCACTAAGCAGTGGATATTCCTCTTTTACTGATATCCAAAAATCAGAAAGTTCCATGCTACCAAATTTTAACTTTAAAGTATTATCGCAAGACAAGTCAATAAGAGATTCTTCTTCTAAAGAAGTAAATTCAGATGGAGTCTTGGCTCTAAATGGATCTTGAATCCATGTAAATTTATCAATAACTGCTTCAAAGTATTTTTCGAACTTTTTTATAAACTCTGATAGGTGATCAACAAAAATGGATTTTGTATTGCAAAACAAATTAATTTCATTGGAGGTTACAAACTGGTGCAACAAGGGAAAACAATCACTGATACACTCTTTATTAATTTTTATTTTCCATAGCTGTAATTTTTTTCTGAAAACTGAAATCTTTTCTGTTTGCTTTAAAATGTGCATATTGCGTCCTTGTAAGGAGAGATTCAACGAATTCAACTTTTCAAAAATATCACATAGGTATGCGAGTTTAATCAAAAAGTCTGTTTCCACAAAGTGTTTGGCATACTCATGTTTTTCTTCTTCAAGGAAAGCGTATATTTCTTGCCGTAATTGGAACGTACGAGACAATACACCCCCGCGAGAGAGCCATCGTGAGTGGCAGTAGTACAACAAAGATGTGTATTCGGCTCCCATATCTTCACACATTTTTTTAAAAAATCTTGCTTTCAGTGGCCGAATTTTTATATAGTTTACTATATTTACTACACGTTCTAAAACTATATTTAGTGGAGGACTCATATACTTTGATGCAAGTGCTTCTCTGTGAATGATGCAATGGGTCCAAACTGAATCTGGAGCTTTGTTTCGAATAAGCGCCTGCAATCCTCCATAAGAGCCGGACATTGAACGACCACCGTCAGTACAAACACCAACGCACTTTGTCCATTCTAAATTATTTTCATCCATAAATATATTCAGGATCTCGAATAAATCCTGAGCCTTTGTACTTCCAGTAATACTTTTACAAAAGAGAAGGTCCTCAACGATTGAATTACCATCTAAGAACCGTACGTAACAAATCAAGTGTGCGTCCTTATTATTATCTGTGGCCTCATCGAGTTGCGATCTAAATTCACTTTCTTTTAATTTTTCAATTAATTGTATATTGAGATCCTTCCCCATGTGCTGAATTCTGCGACTAATGGTATTGTTAGACAAAGGGACTTTTGAAAGCAGTTTCCCCGCCGACTCGCCAATCATAATGTTCACTAAATCTACAGCAGCCGGTAGAATGAGTTGCTCTGCGATGGTATGGTCTTTTTACACTTAGCAACTCTATATGCAACTTTGTATGATGCTAGCAAAGCATTATTTGGTATTGACATATGTTTAAAAATGCTGCCTTTTTGTTGTTTTAATTCAATTAACTTTTTGGTAAAAAAGTCGCGAGGTCTACCAACAAAGTTAGAATGGTTGGTTTCTAAATGTCGTTTTAACTTACTTGGAAGCATACATTCTGGTGCCAAAACTTTCATACACAACACACACTGTGGTCTCTCCTTATCATTTTCGTTTATTGATGTAAAGCCAAAATCCAAATAACTGTCGTCATATTTACGACGTTTTCGCCTCTCGAAACCCTTGCCACTTGTTTCTGGAACAGCCTCTCTAGATTCAGCACTATCTTTATTATTCGAGTTTAATAAGAATTTGTCCATTTTTAGGGTGATCAGAAAAATAACTTTTGAAAATTAACTTAACCACCACACTATTAAGTTAGTCGTTAGTCCAACAAACAAAAACTAATGCGAACACTAAGATGGTGACAACGAATGAACAGAAATCCAACTTGCTACTGCGCTACCCACAATTAGCGGCTAGCTCCACACCCAAGCTTTAGTGACTAAACCACTAAAGAATGGGTGGGGAAAGAAAACAATGAAAGACTCGAAAGTTGCTAAATTCTTGGAATTTTGTCAGCATACACGATTGTTGGCGCAAAAATTCGAGAATTGGAAATTCCAAGAAAATTGCAGAATTGTTTAATTGAATATTTCGCGGCGCCCTTATGACGGCATCTCGGCGCCCCGGGGAGCCGCGGCGCACACTTTGGGAATCACTGCTCTTGTCTATCCAGTAATAATTAAGTTTTTAGCAATTTCTGTCACTATTGAGTTTGGTAATACCGTTATTGTGATCCACTAACACTTTTTAATTCATCAAACGGACATTTTAAAAACAATAACAAGCGTTTACGTGCACGTATATCTTTTAAATACACATAACTTACAGTATCTTGTCTTTTCCGTTCCACGGAATTTACCGATATTCGAACCTGGGACTGTCACAGGTTCAAATCTGGGCGGGAAACGTTACGAATTTTTCATGTCTGTTCTGGATTTGTCGGACTCTGTACCTCACCCTCCGCCCTCCCTCATTAAAATGCATTTAATGAGCCGTAATCATAATGGAAATAGATAAAAACTGTTTTAACATCTACAGGACGAAAAGTGTTACAAATAAAAACTCTACGACCATCTACGACTTCTGTGTAATATTAATACAGTAAAAAACTGTCCTGTGTGTTTATAGTCACGTGAGAATGTAATTTCTAAAGCACTAACTTTTATTACTTTTATATTATGAAGTTTTTTTAAAATAGGTAATTGAAGTAATTATCTAATGTGAACTTCGGAAATGGATCTAGAATTTGTGCAAAAAGGAAAAGAAATTTTTTTATTGTTTTTGAATAGAAGCAAATAATAATAATTACAATTATAATAAATTAATGTTGTAAAAAAACCCATTATCGAGTAAAAAAAGGGAAAACAAAAAATGAATATTTTATGTTCATGAAAGGGCATGTCTGGAAATTTCCGAGAAAGTAGGAGTTCTCAGGTTAAAACAATAGATGAATTTCAGTACTGAGATCGAACGTCTTCGATAGGAATCGAATTGTCAGTCGATGTTGACTCATCCAACGATCGGGGTTCCGATCTCGTTACAATTCGTAACGAGGGGGGAGACCAATTGGAGAGCGGGAGTCAGTCGGCATCGATCTATCAGAATGTTCGATTTGGGACTCAAGAAAAATTTATAAAAACCGACAACAAAAAAAAAAGAATGTGACGTTCTTGGTTCTTGGAGCTTTGTCTCGCGATCTTACGACTGTGTATTTCCTTGATCTTCGGTAGTTGGATTACATCTGTTTTGGAAGGTCACCCGCTCCCCTGGATTTGTCACCTGTTATCTGAATCGTCCCTGATTCCGGAACTTTCCCTCGAGAAACTGAACAGTGCGCCCCGGGGCCATCAAACTTTTGCGAAAACATCGGAGAACTTTTCTTGTGGACCTTCGCATTCGAGAAGGGGCCCAGAAGACTCGAACACCGTCGCCGATAAAAATGTATCGTAGTTGTAAGCACCTTTTGTTATATAAACGGGTTAAGAATGAAAGTCTGTCTCTGCGGGTTTTTTATTTTCTCCCACACGTTGGTCGTGACAGCGCGACTATCCTGCCTAACGCAGTCGTTCGGTAAACCTCACACTAATTACAATTGAACCTTTAACAAAACAAACAACGTCACAGTTAAGAGAATCGAGGTTACATGATAAAATTTAATAAACTATGCATAAAACTTACAAAATATATACTAAATGTCTCAAAAAGTTCTCTAAATATTTTATTCATCGTAAACTCTTTCAACTAAAATATTCGAATATTTTCAAACAAATATATCTTTATTTTAAAATATTATCTTTTAATTAAAGTTAAATTCTTACGATGTATACGTACTCTATGTACTGTATATGTGGATGTGTTAAGAGTTAAATGTGGAAGAGTTAAATTCAATAAGGAAGCAGTTAATTATAACGTTTCCTTTATTGAAAAATTATATATGCTAATTGTTTTTCCTGTAATTCGTTGCTAAAAAAAATATACATAACTGAGAATTACGTACCAATTTGTTTTAAAAGTAAATTCTTTCTTTGTAAGAAGTGAAAAAATGAAGGTGTGCATTTTGCTTGTTTTAGGAGTGATTGCATGCAATTTAGGTGCCATCAATGGCTTTAGAATGAAAAGACAGACAGATGAGTATTGTGGTGAGTGTGAGAAGTTTCGTATTTAATTCTCGACTTTTAAGCATAAATTATCTTAATTTCTGACAGATTTTAAAGAATTTCATAGTTTTAGTATATAAAAGTATATTACAATTGCATTTCTGTTTAATTTTTATTGTTTTTCAGGTCTTTCTGTAAAATTTCGGACTACTATGTGGAATTGTATGGAGTTGAATCTGCCCTTTAAGCAAAGACAATTGGTTAGTCATTTTAATATCACTAAATTAAATGTTATTACCATATACAAACATTAATATTCATATATAATTTGTCAGTATTCGGATATTGCTCAATGCTTTGATGAAGCTAATTTTCTTGAAGTCGCGAATAATATGTGTGGCAAAACAGACGATGAGGTAATATAATTTCTTTCATTTTAGTATAATTAAAAATATAAATGAATACATTTACGTGAGCAATTACAGAAATATAATGTATATAATTTCTATTTCGTAGATTGATGCAATAGCAGCACAACATGAAGATTGTTTGAAAGAGCTGGACATGGATCAATCACATGAAATCGTAAGTTGAAAAGAAAAATAAATACAAATATTCTTTTTATTTCTACTTAATTATTTGCAATTTTTATACTTTTAGGATGCAGACAAAGAAGAGGTATACAATTGTGTCCAGAATAGTTTCTGAAAAAAAAAACCATTGACATGCACGATTCGTCACTGTTTAGTTTATCCAATGTTCAGCCATGTATTAATTTTCATTAAATGTGCGAAATTAATTCTTATAAAATTTAATAATTGTTTAAAATTTAATATTTGCTTGTAATAAATTAGAAAATTTTAAATAAACAAATATTAAATCAGTTTTCATTACTAATCAGTTTTATTAATTCAGTTTTGCATTACGAATTAAACTTTTTCGTTTCGATCTGAGAATTAACTTTCAATTAAAAAATATCATAAATTCTCACATATAAAACTCTAAACAAAATTATTTAGAATATATAAATGCCAAATATTTACATAAATATAACAAATGCTTTCTTATCAATACTTTTATTTAATTAATATTATGTATTATTTATATACGGGAAATTTATAATTTGATGTATCGTAATTTTTTATGTTAGTTTATAAAATCGGTCTAAAGTATATCTTCTTTTAAATGACTTCATTTCTTTAAATTACTACAACCAAGTTATACTCGGGGAAAACTGGGTAGTGTTGTGTAAGTTAGAGGTGGGTTGCATCAATGCAGTTTAAAAATCAGCACGTGTACACACTAGCGCTATATCGAGCTAGTTTATGTAATTAGTCTCTTACTTTTTCTGCCAAGTTTCATTTTAGTGGGAGACAAAGTTAAATATCTGGAACGAAAAGTCTTGCTTGGAATTTCGTGTAAAGTTTAGGAGTACCAAACTTCCTCATTTTTCAAGTAGTGAGCTTCTAAAGTTAGTAAAGATCTTAGCATTGCATTATTATATAAGAAATATGCAAGTAGGAGATATAGTGGCTTTCCTGTATTTGGAAGTGTTGATGAGAGAAAGATGATAAAAGTATTTTGCTAGAACAGGGTAAAATGCATTATCCGGTTGGGTTTGACGTTGCATCAGGATAGTTTTGCAGCGTGTAAATATACAAAATAAGCAAACCAATGCTATTATGCTCTGTGAATATTTGAAAATTGTTGTTATGCCTTATAATTAGCAAGTGCCAACAGTTTTAGTTAAAATCTTATCACAAAAAAAAAAATCTTAAAGCTAATAATCTATACGTTAATAAAGACAACAGTCTTTATTAACGCATAGATTATTAGCTTTAAGATTTTTTTTGTGATATGATTTTAAATAGTTATATTATGTTTTAATTTCTCAATAAATTTGCGTTGTTTGATTTTATTTGTAAATATTTCTGTGTTCATGATCGCTGCTTTTTCTGTACTTAAGGATAAAAAGATATTTTTAAAATGACAAAAATTTGAATTATTGACATTTATTAAAAATCTTGATATTTAACAATATAATTACGAAGCTCAATTACATCTGTATTTATGACAACAAATCGCGTCATTTTAGCTTTAATAGAACACGAGAAATTTACATTAAAACTTGTGACTTATGACGGTAAGGTGTCAACTGAGCCATGCTAACATGACTTCGTTGCCATGGCTTTTTTAACTGTGATTTGTAGTAAATATAAGTTCGATAAGTATTTAAGATGTGTTTACTTTTTTGTCATATGCTTATAATAATTAAAATTTTATTATTAACTAATGATTATTATGTGAATAACGGAATTACGTATTTGATGTTACATGACGCGTGTGTCGTGCCACTTGTGTATGACAATTCGAATAATTTGTTCCTGTCTTATCTCGAGTTCATTGATAATGTCGTGTACTATACATGTGTTAAAGATACTTACAGCTTCATATACAATGGGATCGATTTAACGGTAATGGAATAAATCGAAAGCGTGATTTAATATTTGACTAGGTAATAAAAATTATAAAACCGGTAAAACTTATGCTAATAATTCATTCAAAAACGACGTATAAATAAAAATATAATGCTTAAATATGATTCAGTCGGTACACATTTGAGCACGTGCGTATGAAATCTAATGATGAGAGGGCCGCGAGTATCACAACTGCTGTTGTAATTAAAATTTGTTAAAATTATCGATATAGATTTTTATCTCTAAGAAGCCTACTATGTTATTCAGGAATAATAATAGGTTTGTCACTTGTTTTGCGTTTAACTATAGTTTTTATTAATGTTTTTTGTATGATTATTTTTCGGCAGGATTTATAAAAGAAAGACAGAAAGAAAAAGACGTCTGAAATCTTAACCGATAAATGACAATTTACATTAAAAAAAACCAAGATACCTTGAAGTAAATACAGCAGAGATGGATACAGAAGGTGACGTGTCTTGAAACATTTGTTTAAGGCAGGCATATTAAACACGCGAGCCGCGGGCCGCATGCGGCCCGCCGAGACTTTTTAAAAAATTTTTAAATATCAAGCTTTGACGCTTGAAGTTGGAAAGTTTGAACTTTTTTGAACTGTACGATTCCCGCCCTTTTTGTGTTTGTTCGTTCCGTATTTCCTCCAACCAATTCAAATTTGTCGACGCTACGAAAGACGATTGGATAACGGCCGCGGCTTTGAATCTACGAACGATGATTGGCCGGCGAACATCGTACGAGAGCGGACATCGTGGAAGACTGCTACGCGCTTATTGGTCCATCAGCGATTGCTATAATCCGTATAAAAGGAAAGGTTTTGGCCAGTGTTGCCGTTCCTAGTACATTTTGCTTTTTCGAGAGCATTGAAAGTACACTTAGATTTTTTAGTACATTTTGAGTAAATTATAATATTTCAGTACCATTTTATGGTACAAAATAATATTTCATGCCTTAACGAGAAAATGCGAAAAAAATTAGTTTAATAAAGTATCACTAGTATGACTAGTGTCACTGCTTGCTAATTTGATTTACTCCGCGTTTTCTTTATGCAGCGCTCGAGAAGCGCTTTACAGCAAACACACTGAAACTGGTTTCTAATTGGCCAATATTGCTCGTGACGTCATTTCGCTACACTCTCGCTGCATAAAGAAACGCGGCCTTACCCAATCACAACATACACATGGTACATGTCGGTCGACGACAACAAATGTCGGTGTTCAGGAATAGTGACTTTTGGAACTTTGACTGTTTGTGTGAATCTACTTTGTAAACGTCGTAATTTTTGTGATTTGTAAATCTCGTAAACCTTGTAAGTTCATGTAACGTCAAATAGTTGTCATAAACATTTTGTTTAATTTGAAATGAGGTATTTCAAATTTGACTAACTTCAAGAACAATGAGGAAGTAAAGGTCAATTGAAGAGGAACATCGTAATTTTCAAGAAAAATGGGAATTGCAATATTTTTGTGTCCAAAACAAGAATAAAATATTATGCTTGATATGTAAAAACTCTATTTCAGTTCCTAAGGAATATAATCTTAAAAGGCACTATGACAGAAATCATAAAAGAAACTATGACCAATACGTTGCAAAACTTCGTGAAGACAAATTGTCGGAATTGAAATCACTCCTTCAAAAACAACAAAGTGTATTCACTAAATCTGTTGAAGACAATACAGCTGCTGTAAAAGTTAGTTATATATTATCACATTTAATCGCAAGCAGATCGAAACCATTTACCGAAGGGGAATTTATTAGTGAATGCTTAATTAAAGCGGCAGAAGTATTATGTCCAGCACAAAAAAAAAATTTAAAAGTAAGTTTAAGTCTGAAATACTGTAGCTAGCAGAGTTGATGAAATAGCCGATAATTTGAGAAATCAGCACAATTCAACAATATCAACATTTCAAGCCTACTCTATTGCAATTGATGAAAGTACAGATATTCGAAATATCGCTCAGCTGGCCGTTTTTATTCGCGGATGCGATGTTAATTTAAAAATAAGTGAAGAACTTTTGGAAATCATTCCTATGCATAATACAACCACTGGAGCTGATATTTTTGATGCACTTATGGAAGTTTTGAAGAAGTATAAGTTACCATTGGAAAAGTTGGTTTGTCTCGCAACTGATGGTGCACCTACCATGACCGGTATTACTAAAGGAGTTGTTGCAAGATTAAAAGAAACATGCAAACAGCATGGTAATAATAATTTTGAACATTTTCATTGTATTATTCACCAGCAAGTACTGTGCTCCAAAGTTTTAAATATCGGACATGTTTTAAAAATAGTCACCAAAATTGTAAATTATATTCGAGCACGTGGACTTAATAATCGTCAATTTGCTTCATTTCTGGAAGATATTGAATGTGAATACCCGATCTACCATATTATACGGAAGTTCGTTGGCTTTCGAGTCATAAAGTGCTAAAACGATTCTTCACATTGCTGGACGAAATCATAATTTTCTTGGAAACAAAAAATTACGAATGCGCTGAATTAAAAGATGGACAATGGATAAAGGACCTGGCTTTCTCAGTTGATATTACGAGTCATCTTAATCAACTTAATCTTAAGCTTCGAGGCAAAAATCATGTTGTTACAACGCTATTTGATAATATTAACGCTTTCAAACAAAAATTATCACTTTGGCGAAAACAAATAGAAAAAGAAAACTTGTCTCACTTTGAAAGCTGTCAATATCTATTGCTTAAATCACCTAAATTAAAATTTACAGAATATGCTCACCAAATTAAATTGTTAGAAACGGAATTCGATCAAAGATTTTCTGATTTTAAAAGCTGTGAATTACAATTTCGTCTTTTTACTTCGCCTCTATCTATCGATATTGAAACTTTGATGAAAACTTACAAATGGAATTAATTGAAATCCAATGTGATAATTTGCTGAAGCAAAAATATATGGATGTTGGAATTCCAGATTTTTATACATATTTATCTGTAGATCGGTTTCCTAAAATGTTATCGTTTGTTACCCGTATACTGGCTATGTTCGGAAGCACTTATTTATGCGAGCAACTATTTTCTTTAATGAAAAATAACAAAAATTCAGAAAAGTCAAGGTTAACCGATCAACATTTATCATAAATTTTAAAAATTGCATCAGCTCAATATATTCAACCAAATTTTGATGACTCGCTTTGTGAAAAACGTTGTCAAATATCTTCTAAAAAGTAATATTAAATTGTGATTTTGTTTATTTTTTATTATAACTTTTATTTTTGTTTTTTATAAAACAAATATAAAATATTTATAGTTTAAGTTTAAAAAATAATATGAAATATAAAATGTCTATGTACGTATTAATATACAATACATTGAGTCTAATAAATACATAATATAATCATTCTAAAAACCGTATTTTATTAATTTTTTGAACATTCAAAACATGCGGCCCCCGACTTATACAAAATAGATCATGTGGCCCGCCAATATCATATGAAGTTTGACATGACTGGTTTAAGGCAATCTCAGTTGATAACATGTGTCTGATATGTAAGGGTCTTTATAATAAAGATAAATATTAGGTTTCACTTCCTAAAATGTAACCTGTGGGCTCAGTTAATATGTACTAGTGAAGATTGCTATTATATGTGTGTTTATTGTACAATAAAAAAAATAAATATATATTTTGTAGTATTTATGAAACCGTTCCGGTGCTTATTCTGCAACTTGAACACTAACTATGGGTGTATTTTCTCGGACACATAAGCAAATTTCATCACTAAATTCAACTAAAGAAAATTTAGTGATGAAATTTGCCATGTGTCCGAGAAAATACACCATAGTTAGTGTTCAAGTTGCAAATATATATTTATTAAACAAGTCAAAAAACTATGACAAATATGCATGACGCACCTTATCTGTTGCAGGGAGACTTGTTGTATCCTTGATTGTTTTATGCAATAAAAGAAAATATTCCAATTTTCTAAATTTATTTGTCTTATATAAAGCTGAAACATATAGTTATGTTTTACTTTTTAGTTGGTTTAGATAAGAAACAAATAAAATAAAAAGATTTAAAAACCGATGCAATTAGTCCCAATCCCCTCTATGTGTTAAGTATCTAAATTAATTTAACTTTGTCCAATTGTATTGTTCGCAAATTTTAAGAATTAATTAAATTTTCTAAATGTAATTTTTACAATACTATATAAATATATTATCTCAGAGTCAAGTGTCCTCAGATGTTTTAATATAATAATATTTCGATAAGTAGAATAAAATCAATTCTAGACTCGAATGTAGCTTGCAGAGACGTGTAACTCATAAAATGCAAAATTTGCACACACAAGTTAAAACTGGGATTTTCATTAGGCTAAGTTTCATTCGAGTTGCCTTTCGCAGAAACTCCAGGACACAAAACTGCCTGACAAACAGAGGATCGAGTTCTCTTTCAGGAGGAGATGATAAATGCTTTAGTCTATTTCTATTAGAAAAGCATATGTTTCCTTATATGTGTGGGGTATAATTTTAATGTAAATGCTGATGTACCATATATGTATAGGCTATTTCTCTCACCAGAGCAATAAAATTATATAAAATACGATTTAATTTGACTTCTGGTAAAATTTTATTCTCATTCTTGACAGGCGACTGTGTAAGTAGCTGATCATAAACGGAGGCTGAGAAAAATACAAAGTGATGTTACATAGCTATATTTGTATGAATCACATTTAGTTACTAAATTGTGTAACAATACGATCGTTTAAAAAATCTAATATAGTAGAAATTAAGATATTATCGTCATATTAAAAAACATGAAATCCGAGTTTCAAATTATTTCTTTGTTCTACTTATTTATCTGCATCATCTACGACCCAGGCATGTCAAAGATACGGCGCACGGGCCATTACTGGCTGCGAGACAAGTACTTGTGGCCCACGACATCAGTTCATTAATGCTATTTGTTTGTGGTTTTATTATTTTGATACCAAAGAAAATGTAATATTTTGTATTTCAACAATTTTGTTTATTAAAGTATTATTTGTTTAACTCGATTATTATTATTATTTTTTATTTATTCATATTATTTATTTGATTTATTTTTGTGTTTTATTTCTTGCTTACATTACGTTTTCTCGGTTTCATCTTCGAATTTCAAATTAAAGTCCGTCTTGGCAAGATCGTTTATTGCACAATTCTCAGTATTTTGCACATGAAATGCGTGTTTTCGACATAGTAAATTACAGTTTATGCTTGTGTGTTGCAATCCTTATTTCCAGATCATTTTACAGACCTACTGGAAGTCTGTAAATTGGTCAAAAATGTTTGTTCTGTGATTAAAGTTATTGTCCGAAAAGAACAGTACAAATAGCGCTTTTTATATTTTATTGTGAAATCTCACGTTATTAAAATGGAATTTTTTGAGTCGGCTACTTTTAGGCTACCTTTTAGAAACTTTTTGCTAGAAAAGCTAAAACATCTGGCTCGCTGTCGTACTTGAAACAAAAAATTGGCACTTAAGCAGTTTGAGTTTGACACTCCTGATCTACATCCTCTTCTACGAAAATTATCAAACCTGTAAATCAGTCTTCACTGCAGAGTCTTGTTGTTATGAAAGTATATCTAGTTTCCATTTTCTCTGAGTAAATGTTTTCAGACAACAGTTAATACGAAAATATTTCTTAGTTTTATTTTCACTCACTTTTATATCTGTTATGCTTGTGAATTTATTTGTAAATCCATTCTCTCGGAAAGACAAATTCGACCATCTCGCATTTATTTAATTCAAAATATGCTATTCGGAATGATAACGTAGATATAATTAAAGCTGATAAAACTAAAGATTTAATATTAATAAATAGAAACAATTAATATAAATTTTTTTTAAATCTACAGATTTTTTTCAAGATAACGCAAGAAATGATTTAATAATTTTTAAAAAAGATAAAGAAAGATGAAATAATTACAAGAAAAAAAAATGTACAAATTACTAAAGGGAGAGACGAAAGAATAAAGAAATTGAACGTTACATTAGACATATAAATAAGAAAAAAATATAAAACTTTAAGTAATAGTAAATACATAATTATGTACAGTTTATAAAAATTTATTTTAAAAAAAGTAAACACTAAAATAATTCGAATAATGATATTAAAAAACACTGATAAATTATTAACACGCATTAAAAACGTTAAAATAAAAATAGTTATATGCTAATAAATATTGTTGAAGAATGTATGTATTTATATATTAAATTAAATATACAGAGGTACGGTACCTTATTTCATTCAAAAAGGTGTTCGAGTGCCAAACTGTTTGGATACTGAACGAACTTTTTCCATAAGGAATAATGTAAATAATTCGTTCTAGACCACCAAAAAATGGATGGTAAGTAATATTTAACACAAATTTAACGAAAGCTTAAAGCCTAGCGTGCATAAATCACAAAAACCCTTAACATACTAAGTAAAGTAAATAAAATTTTACTCTCACTTTACTATCACTTTGGAGAGTTGATGACTTATTTGGTCACATTTTCTATACAGAGTGGTAGAGTTAGTTTTAAATTTCTTACTCATTTTAATTATAGAAAATTTTTGTGCATGACAAAATTAAAGATAAAATAAAAATATTTGCCGTTAGTAAAATTAAACTAAATTAAACTTCTCAATTAATTTTAATATAAACCCTGCGAAATATGGCAATTAGGTAGAGAAAATCAGCATGATAGATTAATCAATCTAAAATAGAACGATAATAAATAGTCTTATATTATCTGTACTGTACTTTTAACTATAAGTAAAAGTGAAGATCCTGAACTAATCCGTTACGATCTTTACGATGTTCCGTCTCGAGTTGATTTTTTTACGACTCGAGAATGTCCGTACGATGGTTCGAGGAAAGCCACACCTCCACACTCAGTCCAGTGAATATTTACACTTTATTTACAAACAAATATTTACAGGATTCACATAGTTCAACAACACTATATACACTAAACAACAAAGATGCGGTATCTCCCGTCGGCTTGTTTATTGGGGACTGTTAAGCCGGATGCACACATGCGGCGCGGCAAGGAAAAGTAGCAGAATGACGTCACTTTTTCTCGCTGCAGAGGTCTATTTCGTGCCGCTTTTCTCATGCCGCGAAAGTTGGTCGAATTCTATCTTTCGCGGCGGCCGCCGCCAAGACGCGTTTCTATCATCCAATAACATTTCGTCTGGTAGTCACGTGAGAAAATACAATCACGTGGTGTTTTAATGGCGGAAAGTTCGACGTAGTTAACCGAAATAACTAACATCAGAATAAAGAGGAAATAATAATAAATTTAACACAAATTCTACACAAATACAGTAATCATATATTATTTAATTCAAAGAACAAAACAACCGAATCTTACTCAAAATAGTATTCTTTATCGAGAGATCTTAATCGAAGAATAAGCCTACTTTGTACAGTACATCAGTTCTTTATCGATCCAACAAAATATCTCGGCAAGGTTCTTGCCAATATGATATCTCTAATCCAAAATCTTCATTCGAATCTTCTAGCTAAATAAAACGAGTCTTACAAAACAAAATTCGTAAACACGTGGATAGCAACAGCGTCGCTATCGTTCGCCGTCTTGAATACTGAACGCATGCGCCGAAATGTAAACGGATTGCCGCTTGTGTGGTTGTGCTGCCGCGCGGCGAAGACGCGTTTGCGACACCGCTCTTCCTTGCCGCGCCGCATGTGTGCATCCTCCTTTAAACTCCGGGGAACTCAAGTCGCCTTTCGGAGATGGCTCAACTGCGTGGCCGTCCTGTCTCTGCACTCACCTTTCTCGGACGACTTTCTAAAAGGAGAACGCTCCCTCTTTACACCTCAAAGGCTGTCCTAGTGTCAGAGACTACCACGTTTCCGGTCTCTCGCCCTTTCTCCCCGTTTCTCCCGCCACCCTTGCAATTTAAGGGATCTAACGGCGACCACTTGCGACCAATCAGTTTCTTCTTTTCCCCTGGGAGCTTCCAAAGACGTCCGCCCTCCTCCGGACGACGTCGCTTACAATCGCGTCCATCCCTTGTTTACGTTTTACAAGTCGACCAGCACGTGGCAAACACATTGACGTGTACTATAACCGGAGACGCTACTCCTTTGATCCTTCCGGCCGTTTATGGCCCCAACGCCAGGTGGTACTAATTATTTCAGTCGCGTGGCTTTTCGACCTAGGACGCTAAAAGCGGACCTTTATAGTAAAATTAGTAACTAATTATATATAATAT
Organism: Centruroides vittatus; assembly: GCF_030686945.1. Classification (NCBI taxonomy): domain Eukaryota; kingdom Metazoa; phylum Arthropoda; class Arachnida; order Scorpiones; family Buthidae; genus Centruroides; species Centruroides vittatus. The sequence continues at coordinate 15,265 of NW_027121356.1, forward strand.
TTTAATATTTTAAAAATAAATTCTAACTAGATAAATCGTAATTGTTATCTAATAAAAATTATCTTATTTGTCAGCAGAAAAATTTAATCTTTATAATATTAAATGACTTAAGGTATCTGCGAGATAATCCTCTTCAGAGACAAATAGGCGGGAAATTTAGTAAATTCGCTGAAAAATTCAAACGTCTTACATTAAATTTCGTAGCGGCACAACAATGAAACTCTGTCAATTTGTTGCGAACGGTTGAATTTTCGGTTCGTGCATTTCAAAGTGATTTATTTAAAAAGTTTTTCTGCGTTTTGCATCATTTGCAGCGATTTTATGGGTAAGCTCACACCAAGAACTTTCTAAACTTACGTATTTTTAAACATTGTTAAACGAAATTTCGCAATTAGTGGCAATGATTTTCCGATAAAGCTCCATTTGATAACAATTGATCGGTTTGGTCACATAGATAACGAATAGGGTCTTTCCACTTATTCTAGGCGGCGTGCCGTGACATTTAATGATAGAAAACCTGTGTTTTTGTAAGAAGCCGATTTCCAGGATTAATCAATTAATTGCTTGTCAGTGATGGTCTAGGGTCCATTCGTATGCGAGTGGTGGAGAAAGAGACAAAGATGACAAGTATCTAACAAAAACCGTTTATTTTAACGTAGAATAAACTTACAATATGTACAAAATAGTATGCTTTAGGACAATCAGCTGTTCGGACGTCCTGGGCATCGATGAGGTTCTTTGATCGTCTATCGAAGGTGACTCCGGGGCAGTGGCGTTGAAAGTCCGAAAGACAGGTGGGGAGAGTTAGATCGTGTCGCCGACGCCAACAGACGAAATCCGAAGTGGTAGAGTTACAGGTTGGCAAAATAGACGAGAAACTGCTTTTCCTGCTTGTTAATGCACGCCATTTTGGTTATTAGGAACGTCAACCGAGTGCGAGGTGTCCTCGGTTGGGGATTATATCAATCTCCGTTCTTTCTTTCGTCCATTTTGATTGGTCGTTTTCCCTCAGTCACGCTTCCCATCCAGTGTCCATCCTGACAAGGCACTAAAGTGGTGCCGACCCTCCGGTCACACTTTGCACAGAAAAGTCTTCAATATAATTTAAAGATATTTAACAATAATTTGTTAAATTTTTAAATAATAATTGTTAATGATTGACAGACTCTCGAGTGTCGTTATGAGCTAAGAAATAGTGAATTTTATTTATAAAAAATGTTATAAATAAAATTCATTAATTTTTTGATGTTACGCAAATTTCAATGAATTTGCGTAACATCATTGATAATAAATTACAAATTTGCAATTTTTCATTGAAGAAAGAAACAAAGCATTGTAAAACCAATCTCTGAAAACAATTATAAAAGAAAATAATATCTTTATAAAGTATAATTTTTACTGTAAATGAGTAACTCTGTGTATAATAAAACGAGAGGGGTGAAGAGAGAAATTAAAGTGTAAAACATTCAGTTAGGAATAAAATACAGAAACTCAGAGATTAAAAAAATAACAAGAAAGATAAGGTAGTTATAAATATATATATTTAAAGAGAATCAACTGGTCTGCATTTTTCGAAAATTAATGTATTTTAATTTACGATGAAACGTCACTAACTCCAATCACTGAATATGACACAAGTACTAATATATTTTATTGAGGAGTAACATTACCAAATCGTACAAATAACTACGATAAGTCATATATTTACAAAGTGGAACAGACTGATGCATACTTTTATACTAGCCATTTAACAAATTGTTCTGTTTTAAAAAATATAATTCTTGATATAATGAAGAAAAGAGAAATTGTACTGTAACATCTGATATGGGATTAGAAATAAGGTAATGTAGAAAGCTTTTAAAGTCGTATTTAGTAAGGTTTTATGTTACATTCCATTTCCTAACCGTTCAAAAGAAACCGTTGAGTTTATTGCTGATCCAGTGCATCTTTTTAAAAATATTCTTAGCTGTCTTTTAAATAATAGAATAAATATCACGGATAAAATAAAACAATATATATAATCTTTCAAGTAATAGAATAGATTCTAAGCGTAGGAAAGATCCTGTAGCTTATAAATTAACTCCTGATACTCTTAACACGAATCATTTTCGTAAAATAAATGCCTTTATTCATCTTATAAGTTGCTCATTACAAATAAAGAAATAAAATTTTAAATTACTTGAAATATCTGTTATAGTCTTTATCATTTCAAGGTAACCTATATTAATAAATAAATATATCGAGATATTGTGTATTTCCTTTTTTATGTATATTGTTTTTTCTAACTCAATTACAGTCAGAAGTTTTTTAGTGATTTAGACAAAAAGTAAGAAACTTTTTAAAAAAGTAATTGAGTCAGTTCTATTAATGCTATTTTATCAAGCTTTTAATCACAAAATATTTAATTTTACATTAATATTGCTTGAAAATAATCATTCAGACATTGCTCTACCCAGCAATATTTACTATTAGATATTGCTGTTCCACTTACTCTAGTCTATCCAGTAATAATTAAGTTTTTAGCAATTTCTGTCACTATTGAGTTTGGTAATACCGTTATTGTGATCCACTAACACTTTTTAATTCATCAAACGGACATTTTAAAAACAATAACAAGCGTTTACGTGCACGTATATCTTTTAAATACACATAACTTACAGTATCTTGTCTTTTCCGTTCCACGGAATTTACCGATATTCGAACCTGGGACTGTCACAGGTTCAAATCTGGGCGGGAAACGTTACGAATTTTTCATGTCTGTTCTGGATTTGTCGGACTCTGTACCTCACCCTCCGCCCTCCCTCATTAAAATGCATTTAATGAGCCGTAATCATAATGGAAATAGATAAAAACTGTTTTAACATCTACAGGACGAAAAGTGTTACAAATAAAAACTCTACGACCATCTACGACTTCTGTGTAATATTAATACAGTAAAAAACTGTTCTGTGTGTTTATAGTCACGTGAGAATGTAATTTCTAAAGCACTAACTTTTATTACTTTTATATTATGAAGTTTTTTTAAAATAGGTAATTGAAGTAATTATCTAATGTGAACTTCGGAAATGGATCTAGAATTTGTGCAAAAAGGAAAAGAAATTGTTTTATTGTTTTTGAATAGAAGCAAATAATAATAATTACAATTATAATAAATTAATGTTGTAAAAAAAACCATTATCGAGTAAAAAAAGGGAAAACGAAAAATGAATATTTTATGTCCATGAAAGGGCATGTCTGTGGAAATTTCCGAGAAAGTAGGACTTCTCAGGTTGAAACAATAGATGAATTTGAGTACTGCGATCGAACATCTTCGATAGGAATCGAATTGTCAGTCGATGTTGACTCATCCAAAGATCGGGGTTCCGATCTCGTTACAATTCGTAACGAGGGGGGAGACCAATTGGAGAGCGGGAGTCAGTCGGCATCGATTTATCGGAATGTTCGATTTGGGACTCAAGAAAAATTTATAAAAACCGACAACCAAAAAAAAAGGATGTGACGTTCTTGGTTCTTGGAGCTTTGTCTCGCGATCTTACGACTGTGTATTTCCGTGATCTTCGGTAGTTGGATTACATCTGTTTTGGAAGGTCACCCGCTCCCCTGGATTTGTCACCTGTTATCTGAATCGTCCCTGATTCCGGAACTTTCCCTCGAGAAACTGAACAGTGCGCCCCGGGGCCATCAAACTTTTGCGAAAACATCGGAGAACTTTTCTTGTGGACCTTCGCATTCGAGAAGGGGCCCAGAAGACTCGAACACCGTCGCCGATAAAAATGTATCGTAGTTGTAAGCACCTTTTGTTATATAAACGGGTTAAGAATGAAAGTCTGTCTCTGCGGGTTTTTTATTTTCTCCCACACGTTGGTCGTGACAGCGCGACTATCCTGCCTAACGCAGTCGTTCGGTAAACCTCACACTAATTACAATTGAACCTTTAACAAAACAAACAACGTCACAGTTAAGAGAATCGAGGTTACATGATAAAATTTAATAAACTATGCATAAAACTTACAAAATATATACTAAATGTCTCAAAAAGTTCTCTAAATATTTTATTCATCGTAAACTCTTTCAACTAAAATATTCGAATATTTTCAAACAAATATATCTTTATTTTAAAATATTATCTTTTAATTAAAGTTAAATTCTTACGATGTATACGTACTGTATGTACTGTACATGTGGATGTGTTGATATTTTTAATAACTTAGGCAATGAAATTAATTAAAAATTTCCACTAATGTTTAAAGTCATTTCCTCATTTTCATAATTTTTATCTCACGAGATAAGCAGCCAATTAGAATGTTTAATTCTATTGAAAAATACTTGATACAGTATATATAACAGGAATTCAGTAGATTTTAATAAATAAATATCTATCAAAATAAAAATTGATTCAACAGTCACTTAAGCCAAATATATTTTATAACGGTTAAAACTGGCATAGAATCGTCGATTATAGTAATAAAATCTTCAAATATACTCCGGTAAACGGACCTTTTGAATACTTTATATAAATTGATTATTTCGTTTTTATTTTTAATAAAATCTTTTTGTTTAACATTAAAGATATAGACCTCTTAACGCGTAATAAAACGATTGAATAAGCAATCATCTTCGATTTAAATTCATTCACATCACAAATCACAGACCTTCAAGAATAAAACTCACGAAAAGTTTAAATTTTATAAATTTTTAACACTATTATAAGTAAATATATAAATATGTAACTTATCATATCCTCAAATCGTGCAATTCAAATTTCATTCCTTTCCAATTAAAATAAAGAGATTAAAACTGAGAGCATATCTGAGTTGCATAAAAATGTATTTTAATGATGTTTCACATGCCCTACTCCACCATTTCCCCACCCCGAAACCTGGTAAACATAATTATTTATAGAATTTAATCATGATTTATGCAGTGAGGTTTGACTATTTCAACCATCCCTCATCCCAATCTCGAATAAATTGATTATTAAAAATTATTTTTTAATTTTTAAAAGTGAAAACTACTCTTGTTTCAAACTTAAAGTAATTTTGGAATTTTGCATTTTTGTAAATTTTAACAATTTTGCTTTTTTAAGAGTTAAATTCAATAAGGAAACAGTTAATTATAACGTTTCCTTTATTGAAAAATAGATACGCTAATTGTTTTTCCTGTGAATAATTGCTAAAGAAAATATAAATAACTGAGAATTACGTACCAATTTATTTTAAGAGTAAATTCTTTTTTTGTAAGAAGTGAAAAATGAAGGTGTGCATTTTGCTTGTTTTAGGTGTGATTGCATGCAATTTGGGTATCATCAATGGTCTTAGAATGAAAAGACAGTTAGGGGACTATTGTGGTGAGTGTGAGAAGTTTCGTATTTAATTCTCGACTTTTAAGCATAAATTATCGTAATTTCTGACAGATATTAAAGAATTTCATAGTTTTAGTATATGAAAGTATATTACAGTCGCATTTCTGTTTAATTTTAATTGTTCTTTAGGTCTTCCTATAAAACTTCGAAATACTATGTGGAATTGTATGGAGTTGAATCTGCCCTTTAAGCAAAGAAAACTGGTTAGTTATTTTAATATAACTAAATGAAATGTTGTTACCATATAGAGATATTAATATTTATATATAATTTGTCAGTATTCGGATATTGCTCAATGCTTTAATGAAGATAATTTTCTTGAAGTCATGAATAAACTGTGTGATAAAACATACGAAGAGGTAATATAAATTACATTCGTTTTAGTATAATTAAAAATATTAATGAATACATTTACGTGAGCAATTACAAAAGTATAATGCATATAATTTCTATTTCGTAGATTGATGCAATAGTAGAACCACATGAAAATTGTTTGAACGAGCTGGACAAGGATGAATTAAATGATAACGTAAGTTGAAAATAAAAATAAACACAATTTTCTTTTTATTTCTACCTGATTATTTGCAATTTTTATACTTTTAGGATGTAGACGAGGAAGAGGTGCGGAATTGTGTCCAGAATAGTCTCTGAAAAAAAAAACATTGACATGCACGATTCGTCGCTGTTTAGTTTATCTAATGTTGAACCATGTATTGATTTTCATTAAATGTGCGTAATTAATTCTTGTAAAATTTAATATTTGCTTGTAATAAATTAGAAAATTTTAAATAAACAGTTTTGCATTACGAATTAAACTTTTTCGTTTCGATCTGAGAATTAACTTTTAATAAAAAATTATCATAAATTCTCACATATAAAACTCTAAACAAAATCATTTAGAATATATAAATTTCTAATATGTACTTAAATATAACAAATGCTTTCTTATCAATACTTTTGAAAACAATAATCTCTAAAAAATTGTAAATTTCTTAAAAATAAACGAGTTAAAAACAATTAGAAATTAGAAAAGCCTTACTGTTCTTAACATTTGTTATTATTTATAGTCGTCTACGTGGACGTTATTTATTAACAGGACATTATACTGGTGTTTAAGGATTGGCACAGTAATGAGAGTTAATTCAGGAAAAATTTCTTTATTATATCACCTGTAGTAGCAATATCCGTACACATATTACACGTGTCGAAATTCTGGTGTTCGGGAAAATGCAGGAGGGAAAGTTATCAGAGGAAATAGAGAAGATAAAAACAGAAATCTGGTATTTAAGAACTTGTAAAAGAGAGCAAATAAGATTACTAACACTGAGTTTACCTGTAAGTATAAGCAGGAACCTACAAAAGCACGATGTAATAAGGATAAATAAGATAATTTTGTCATCTAATATTAAATTTAAGAATTACAAACTAAAGAAGTTATTAAGAAAAAAGAAGAAAGAAAAAATAGAGATAAAGTATACCGGTAAGTTTTTTGAAGATAAATATAAAAAACTAATCAAAAAATAGGTTACCCTTCACTTAAAAAAAGAGAAGACTGGAAGAAAAACCTGATCGTGAATACAACAAATATTGTAATACCGAGTTCAATAAGAAGAACGATTGAATTGGGAATTAATTTTAATGGACCAGAGATACTGAAAAAAGAAGATTTTGCGGTGTTCACCGAGCATCTACTTTGGAAAATACCCGAGGAGGAAAGGGAAGAAACAAGAAAAGGTATGCAAACCACCATAAAAAATCAAAAACTAAAAAAGAAAACTATAGATAAAGTACAAAATTATAAAAGACATTTAAATATCGTTAAAAAATTCTTAACAGAAAATAAATTAGAATTACTACAAGGTGATAAAACAAAACAAACGATAATCATTGAATCCGAAAAGAAGAACAATATTATAACCGAATTAATACAAGGTTGTGAATATAAATTATTAGAAAAGGACCCAAGAAAAAGTATACAAAATGAATTAAATAAAGAATTAGAAGATTTAAAACAAACGAAATCTAATAACTGATGAAGAATTTAAAAAAATTAAAAGTGAAAACAATCGCATACCTAAATTTAATATTAGAGTCAAAACGCATAAAAATCCAGTTAAGTACAGACCTTTAATTGATGTTAGAAATTATGTATATTACATTTTAGAAAAATTTTTAAAAATTAAGCTTAATACTCTAGAAATTTCGGATTATAGTCTAAAAAATGTAGATTTATTATTAAATAGATTAAAAACCCATAATATTATAATTAATAAATATACAAAATTGTTATCTTTAGATATTAAAAACATGTACCCTAGTATAACAAAAAATAACATTGAAAATTCCTTACAGAAAATCACAGCACCCAATTGGATTATTAAATTGTGTTTGGTAGTAATGGAAAACAATTTCTTCAAATATGGTGATAACTTTTATAGTCAAACTGAAGGGATACCAATGGGAACATGCATAGGTCCAAGACTTGCAGAAATCGTTATGATAGACATTGATAGAAAAATTAAAGATATAAAAGGAATAATATTTTATAATAGGTATGTAGATGATTGTATTATTTTATTTGATAGTAGAAAAACTAATGAGGATGAAATTTTAAAACAATCAAATTCAATAGAAACAAACATACAATTTGAAGCAGAAACAGAATGTAATAATAGTTTAAATTATTTAGATATAACCATTAATAGAACTGATAATAAATTAGAATTCAAAACATTTATAAAACCAATGCAAATACCCAAAATATTAAATTATAAAACTAACGTCCCACAGACTATGAAATTTAACATCTTTAAAATGTACATAGATAAAATTAAAAACAGAACGAGTAAATTAGAAAATCAGGAGACAGAAAGAGAACAAGTAATTAAAATGTTTTTACTAAATAGTTACTCCCGAAAAATCTTGGAAAAATGGTTAAATTGGATTAATAGTAATAATAATAAAAATAGAAATTTTGACAAGGATAAAAAATGTGTAAAGTTGGCGTATGTACCTAAATTATTTGAAAGAGTAAAAAATATATTAAAAGGGAAAGTAAACTTAATCCCCGAAAAAAAACAATTTATTTAAAAAACACTTATATCATAGGTCTGATAAAAAAATTAGATTTAATGGATGAAAAAGAAATTGTTTATTCATTTAATTGCAGTTGTGATCCGGTTAAAATATATATAGGTGAAACCAAAAAAAAACTTAAGTAACAGAATAAAAGAACATATACGTGCAATAAGGGGTAATTATGCAAATTCTGCAGTCGCAGAACACTGCAATAGTTATGGGTGCCAAATTGACAAAAATAGTATAAAAATAAAGAAAAAAGAATCAAATAATTACAAACGACAATTATATGAACATTTATATATAAAAAAGGAAAGGAATAGAATCAGTAATAATTTGGGTCGAATAATCCACCAATCCTGGAACACCATACTCGATGACGTTATAAATAAGCATAGTTAAGCAACTCTGTTACAATACGGTGGAATGGCGAAATGTAAAACTTTGATGTAAGTTTCTCTCTTACAAGTTGTATTGTAATTTATACTTTTTATTTATTATGTTTTATTTTTTAATTATACAGCAAATTGTTTAATGATAGAAAGAAAAATGTCAACCTAAGTTGGAGTATGTATTTACACAATATCTGTAATTGTAAAACGAGAAATATCCATTCACACTCTGAATTGGAATATGTATTTATAGTAGGTTTTTAAATTGTATTTTATTAATTTGGAATATTTTAGATTATATTGTAACTTATTTGTTTTATTGCTAATTATAGTGCTTAGTGGTAATACTGCTGATGAGGGGCATGCTAGCCCGAAACACGTGTAATATGTGTACGGATATTGCTACTACAGGTGATATAATAAATTTTTCCTGAATTAACTCTCATTACTGTGCCAATTCTTAAACACCAGTATAATGTCCTATCAATAAATAACGTCCACGTAGACGACTATAAATAATAATAAAGAGTTAAAAACAACTCCGCAACAATTAATACGTGGGTGGTACAATTGTTACACCATCAATAGATATAATGTAAAAAAGGAAAAAATTAATAATTTATATATTAAAATTCCATATATTAAAAAATTTTTTTGAAAAATATAAAAATAACTTTAAAAATTATTCTGTCAACTTAGTAGGTGAACAGAGAAATAGATAGAGTAAAGGTATTTATGTGGTGAATAAAGGAGTTGTTGGGCATTCAAAGAATCCTTTGGAAGTAGCGGGAGTCGTCTACAGCTTGATGTGTACATGTGCAGAAAGTAAATTCTATGTCGGCGCGACAGGAAGACAGCTTGAAAAGCGGCTAAAAAAACAGGAAGCGGCAATCCGACTAAAAAGAACTGGAATCTCCGTGGCATCAACATTGTAATAATAAAAATTGTATTATAAATAGAAATAATGTTAAGATATTGTATAAAATAGAAAACGTTCAACGATGCGTCTCGTAACAATATTATTGCATCAAAGGTTATGCAAATGTTATCAACTTAAATACTGGCGTATCTGTAGATGCATGCTGGGATAGCTTGGTGGAATATAAATGTACTGGTGATGTGAAGGCATAGTGTCCACTGAAGAGGCAAATAATTGTGAAATGCATTTGGATAATAAAGAAAGACATACTTAGTAATTTTCAAGGTGTCCATCTCTGTTTCTAATTCATTTCAAAATCGGATAAAAAAAAAAGAGTTGTTTGTAAATTTCTTAAAAATAAACGAATTAAAATTTTTTAGAGATTATTGTTTTTAACATTTATAATAACCGATTTCATTGATATTTATTTATTATCAATACTTTTATTTAATTAATATTATGTATTATTTATATACAGAAATTTATAATTTGATGTATCGTAATTTTTTATATGTTAGTTTATAAAATCGGTCTAAAGTATATCTTCTTTTAAATGACTTCATTTCTTTAAATTACTACAACCAAGTTATACTCGGGGAAAACTGGGTAGTGTTGTGTAAGTTAGAGGTGGGTTGCATCAATGCAGTTTAAAAATCAGCACTTGTACACACTAGCGCTATATCGAGCTAGTTTATGTAATTAGTCTCTTACTTTTTCTGCCAAGTTTCATTTTAGTGGGAGATAAAGTTTAAATATCTGGAACGAAAAGTCTTGCTTGGAATTTCGTGTAAAGTTTAGGAGTACCAAACTTCCTCATTTTTCAAGTAGTGAGCTTCTAAAGCTAGTAAAGATCTTAGCATTGCATTATTATATAAGAAATATGCAAGTAGGAGATATAGTGGCTTTCCTGTATTTGGAAGTGTTGATGAGAGAAAGATGATAAAAGTATTTTGCTAGAACAGGGTAAAATGCATTATCCGGTTGGGCGTGACGTTGCATCAGGATAGTTTTGCAGCGTGTAAATATATAAAATAAGCAAACCAATGCTATTATGCTCTGTGAATATTTGAAAATTGTTGTTATGCCTTTATAATTAGCAAGTGCCAACAGTTTTAGTTAAAATCATATCACAAAAAAATCCTAAATCTAATCTATGCGTTAATAAAGACAACAAAGTTGTTCTTTATTAACGCTTTTATGAGCTTGAAGCAGAAAATGCTTTCTCAAGCTGATCTGCTTCAAGCTTTATCGACGCATAGATCAGCTTCAAGATTTTTTTTTGTGATTATGATTATGATTTTAAATAGTTATATTTTGCTTTAATTTCTCAATAAACTTGCGCTGTTAGAAATATTTACAAATAAAATCAGTCTTCATGATCATTGCTTTTTCTGTACTTAAGGCTAAAAAGATATTTTTAAAATGACAAAAATTTGAATTAGTGACATTCATTAAAAATCTTGATATTTAACAATATGAATACGAAGCTCAATTATATCTGTATTTATGACAACAAATCGCGTCATTTTAACTTTAATAGAACACGAGAAATTTACATTAAAACTTGTGACTTATGACGGTAAGGTGTCAACTGAGCCACGCTAACATGACGACGTTGCCATGGCTTTTTTTAACTGTGATTTGTAGTAAATATAAGTTCGATAAGTATTTAAGATATGTTTACTTTTTTGTCATATGCTTATAATAATTAAAATTTTATTATTAACTAATTGTAAAAATTCGAACTTTTAGGGAAACAAACGCTAGCAATAAAATGTTTTATTGTTTAATTCCCACGGAGAAAGCATGAATCATGAGGAACAACATTCGAGTAGTGCTGGTTGGTGAAAGAGAGAAACGTGACCAAGACGATAAAAGGGCGACGAGAGAGGAAAAGGAGGTCGGTTACGTAGTGTCCGTCCGATCGACTCGAGGTCGGTTACGTAGTGTCCGTCCGATCGACTCGAGGTCGGTTACGTAGTGTCGATTAGACAGTGTGTGCGCGTCCCGAGTCCCGAGATAACCCGACGTCAAACGAAGGAATACCTTGCCGGGGATACTTTGACCTAGAGGAAAGACCGACCCGGATCACGAGGTATGACTTCCCCAAATTCGTGTAAACTCTCCCTCCGCGTATCCGAACTTAGGCGACAGTAACTCGCCCCTATTGTAACTGTAGCTTTAGTCTTAACAAGTTGTTGTTGTTGTTATACGTTGTTAATGTCCTTTATTCGAGTATCGCCACCGCTCTACCGTCAGACCCATCCGCATCCTCCTTTTTCTCCACTCGCGTGACGCGTAACAAAACCGAGCCGCCATCTTGACGTGGACAGGTCTCACTGACCTGTAAGCCAAGGAAAAGGAGGTGCGACTCTGTCCACCTCGCGGCTCATCCACATAATGATTATGTGAAAAAATGGAATTACGTACTTGATGTTACATGACGCGTGTGTCGTGCCACTTGTGTATGACAATCGAATAATTGTTCCTGTCTTATCTCGAGTTCATTGATAATGTCGCGTACATGTGTTAAAGATACTTACAGCTTCATATACAATGGGATCGATTTAACGGTAATGGAATAAATCGAAAGCGTGATTTAATATTTGACTAGGTAATAAAAATTATAAAGCCGGTATAACTTATGCTAATAATTCATTCAAAAACGACGTATAAATAAAAATATAATGCTTAAATATGATTCAATCGGTACACATTTTAGCACGAGCGTATGAAATCTAATGATGAGAGGGCTGCGAGTATCACAACTGCTGTTGTAATTAAAATTTGTTAAAATTATCGATATAGATTTTTATCTCTAAGAAGCCTACTATGTTATTCAGGAATAATAATAGGTTTGTCACTTGTTTTGCGTTTAACTATAGTTTTTATTAATGTTTTTTATATGATTATTTTTTGGCTGGATATATGAAAGAAAGACAGAAGGAAAAACACGTCTGAAATGTTTACCGATAAAAGACATTTTACGTTAAAAAAAAAACCAAGATACCTTGAAGTAAATGAGGCAGAGATGGAAACAGAAGGTAACGTGTCTTGAAACATTTGTTTAAGGCAATTTCAGTTGATAACATGTGTCTGATATGTAAGGGTTTTTATAATAAAGATTAGGTTTCACTTCCTAAGATATAACCTGTGGGCTCAGTTATTATGTACTAGTGAAGATTGCTAATATGTATGTGTTTATTGTACAATAAAAAATGAATATATATTTGTTAAACAAGTCAAAAAACTACGACAAATACGTATGTCGCACCTTATCTGTTGCAGGGAGACTTGTTGTATCCGTGATTGTTTTATGCAATAAAAGAAAATATCCCAATTTTCTAAATTTCTTTGTCTTATATAAAGCTGAAACATATAGTTATCGAAACCAACTAAAAAGTAAAACATAAGAAACAAATAAAATAAAAAGATCTAAAAACCGATGCAATTAGTCCCAATCCCCTCTACGTATTAAGTATCTAAATTAATTTAACTTTGTCCAATTGTATTGTTCACAAATTTTAAAAATTAATTTAGAAAATTTAATGTAATTTTTTTACAATATTATATAAATATATTACTTCGGTGTGGAATGTCCTGAGGTGTTATAATATAATAATAATTTGATAAGTAGAATAAAATCAATTCTAGACTCGAATGTAGCTTACGGAGATGTGTAACTCATAAATGCGTGCAAATTTTGCATTTCATAAGTTAAAACTGGGATTTTCGTTAGGCTAAGTTTCATTCGAGTTGTCTTTCGCAGAAACTCCAGGACACAAAACTGCCTGACAAACAGAGGATCGAGTTCTCTTTCAGGAGGAGATGACAAAAACTTTAGTCTATGTCTATTAGAAAAGCATATGTTTCCTCGTGTGGGGTATAATTTTAATGTAAATGCTGATGTACCGTATAAGTATAGGCTATTTCTCTCACCAGAGCAATAAAATTATATAAAATACGATTTAATTTGATTTCTGGTAAAATTTTATTCTCATTCTTGACAGGCGACTGTGTAAGTAGCTGATCATAAACGGAGGCTGAGAAAAATGCAAAGTGATGTTACATAGCTATATTTGTATGAATCACATTTAGTTACTAAATTGTGTAACAATACGATCGTTTAAAAAATCTAATATAGTAGAAATTAAGATATTATCGTCATATTAAAAAACATGAAATCCGAGTTTCAAATTATTTCTTTCGTTCTTCTTACTCATCTGAATCATCTGCTTCTTCTCTACGAAAATTATCAAACCTGTAAATCAGTCTTCACTGCATTGTCTTCTTGTTATGAAAGTATATTTTGTTTCCATTTCTTCTCAGTAAAAGTATTTAGATAACAGTTAATACGAAATTATTTTTAGTTTTATTTTCACTCTGTTTTATATTTGCTATGCTTTTGAATTTATTTGTAAATCCTTTCTCTTGGAAAGACAAATTCAACCATCTCGCATTTATTCAATTCAAAATATGCTAATCGGAATAATAACACAAATATAATTAAGGCTGATAAAACTAGATTATTTTTATTTATTAATATTAATTCTTAACATAAAGTTTAAAAATCTACACCGTTTTTTAAGATAACGCAAGAAATAATTTAATAATTTTTAAAAAAGAAAAGAAAATGTACAACTTATTAAAGAGAGAATAGAAAAATTGTACGTTAGATTAGACTTATAAATTAGATGAAAAATAGAGAACTTTAAGTAATAATAAGCTAAATACATAATTATGTACAATTTATAAAAATTTATTTAAAAAAGGTAAATACTAAAATAATTCGAATAATATAAAAAAAAACACTGATAAATTACTAACACGCATTAAAAACGTTGAAATAAAAAATAGTTACATTCTACAACAATATTTATTAGCATATATGTATTTATATATTAAATTAAATATACAGACGTACGGTAACTTATTTCATTCAAAAATTTGTTCGAACGCCAATCTGTTTGGGTACTGAACGAACTTTTCCCATAAGGAATAATGTAAATAATTCATTCTACACCACAAAAAAACGGATTACAAACAAATTTCTGGTTCGGACCTGAAGTTTGTATACAGTTAATCGGGGTTTTTCGGGTCCCACCCATGCTTTCCGTATCTGGTTTCGACTTTCATCTGTCAAATTCGTTTTCGAAATTAAAGGAGGACAAACAGAGAGAGACACAGACAAACTCCATGGAAATTTGTAGCTCTGCAATTTTAAAATTGCAACCCAATCATAATATATGGTGCAAGTAATGAAAAGAATATAAATTACATTCAGTTCGATGAAACGCGATTGTATGTGACGAAGCCTTAGATTTCGTTTTTTCCCATAATATATCACTTTATTGAATAAAACTAAAACTAAGTTAAACTTCTCAATTAATTTTAATATAAACGCTACCCAATATGGCAATCAGGTAGAGAAAATCAGCATGATAGATTAATCAATCTAAAATAGAACGATAATAAATAGTCTTACATAATCTGTACTGTATTTTTAACTATAAGTAAAATTAGTAACTAATTATATATAATATTTTAATATTTTAAAAATAAATTCTAACTAGATAAATCTTAATTGTTATCTAATAAAAATTATCTTATTTGTCAGCAGAAAAATTTAATTAAGTCATTTAATATTATAAAGATTAAGGTATCTGCGCGATAATCCATCTCTTCGGAGACAGACAGGAGGAAAATTTAGTAAATTCGCTGAAAAATTCAAACGTTTTACATTAAATTTCGTGGCGACATAACAATAAAACTCTGTCAATTTGTTGCGAACGGTTGAATTTTCGTGCATTTCAAAGTGATTTATTTAAAAAGTTTTTCTGCGTTTTGCATTATTTGCAGCGATTTTATCCGTAAGTTCACACCACGAACTTTCTAAACTTAGGAAGCGAAATTTCGCAATTAACGGCAATGATTTTCCGACAAAGTTCCATTAGATAATAATTGATCGGTATGGTCACAGAGATAACGAATAGGGTCTTTTCACTTATTTTGGGAGATACTTTTCACCTTTTTTATTGTTAATTTTCATTTAGACTACATACAATCGAATTGTTAAAGCAAAGTGAGAGTAAATAAATACATTAAATTGTTATCCCCCGCTATGGTTTATATACACATTATATCACATATGAAATTCGCATCGCTGTACTTTAAATTTTAATTAGTGAAAATTTCTTTATTTTCACTAATACGATGGTTGTCAAAAAGTTCCCGAACTTTATTTATTAAAAAAAATACTCCACTTACAATTTATTTGTCAGGGTCCCCTTCAAACTAGTCTCCTCCACAACGTTTACACTTATCCCAACGATGTTTCCACTTTTTGGAACAGTCCTGGAACGCTTTTTCCGGAATGCTCATAAGCTCCTCCGTCGTTTTCTATCTCTGGAATAATAGCAAATCTTTTTCCTTTGAGCGTGTTTTTTGTTTGGGGAACAGGAAAAAGTCGCATGAGACCAGGTCAGGTGAGTAGGGGTGGGTGGGGAAGCACAGCGGTCTTGTTTTTGGCCCAAAACTCACAAGATCTAAGAGACAAATGAGCCGGCGCGTTGTCATGGTGAAAAAACCTCTAGCCCCTCCTCCAAAGTTCGGGCCGTTTTTACCTGATTCTGTTTCTTAAGCGCTTTATAACCCCCAGGTAGTATACAATATGATTGTTGGGCTGTTTGGCCTGTAGGTAGGTGTCCCTGATGCACAACCTTCTTTGCATCGAAAAAAATAGTCAACATCTCCTTATCATTTGAGCGAACTTGTCCAGCTATTTTAGGGTGGGGATGTTTCATCCACCCTCACTATAAGTCTTGATAATCAACTCAAAAGTTTTCGTAAAGGATTTCCCGAGTTTCACACAGAATAACGCTGCTCCTTCAAAGAGCTCATTTCCGCGGATCCGACTTTTCGCCGAACCCCATAAACCCCATTCCTTCACATAAACGGTCGTAACTAATCACCAAAACAAGATATCAACAAATGAATGGACTCGAGTGGTTTCCGTGGACACAGCGCCTCCAAGCGGATTAAAAAATAACCAACTGGAGACGGGCTATTCAAAAAGTTCGGGAACTTTTTGAACAGCCCACGTATTTTGTGTTATGGCAATCGACACAATTGTATAGTTTCTATAAACCGATTTTTTAAATTATATCTCGAACATTAAAAATCGTTAAAAAAATTAAAATTAGGCCTACAATATCTAATAATTAAAGATTTTATCATAATACGTATTGATTTCTGACTTTGAAATTTCTATTTTAATTAAAACGATTATTTTCTACAATCTTCTATCATAAATCTTTATTGCATTTTAAAATTAATTTATATAAATAATTTTTATTCTTCTTACTTACAAATTAAATAAAATTAAGACAATTTTAAATTAATGCAAGTTGTATTTTTACAACACTCGCTTGTTTTCCATTGCAGAATGCATTATTTCAGGGTTAAGAAAGTTGTGCACTTCGGGAGATGATATGCAGGAGGAAAGCGCCTCGTCGTCCTCCGTTTCCTCCTCTTCCACTTCCCTTCGAGCGATTCGGGTGCTTCCGAAAGATATTGGATGGAAGTCGCCTACACCCGACATGAAACGGGCGGTTGTCATATCTCCGAACGAAAGCACCTCGTCTCTGGTCGCGTATCTGGGACGACACCCGGAAGTTGAAGAATGGACGGTGGACAGGCGGTCGCGTGAGGTAAGACTCGATGGACAGGAGTCGAAAGGAATCCTGAAAAAATCCGTCAAGAGTAAGAAAGTTTAGTGGAAAATGGTTTTTTTTTCTGCAGGAAATAAATCTTTTTCCGTCGAGGTTATCTTCTACCGCAGTCAACTTGCCACGCGGAAATGACCTTTCACCCGACTACAACTTAATGAACTGGACTCGGTTTTTCATCCGGCCTGGTTTCTTACTTTTCCACTTTACGGATAGAACGAAGACTCGTTCTTCTACTTCGATTAAATTAAAGTCCACAGACCAACGACGGTGTGATGTCTATCGTCGCAAAATGACGACGAAAACATAAGGCAGTGTTTGTCAAGTTTAAAGACTTTTGTTAAACGACTATAACAGGCCAATGCGACTTATATTATGCAGTCATTTACAATGTATTTAAACCGGGTGTAATTTGTGCTAATGCTGACAAATTTCAGAAGAAATGGTAGAACGTGGCCACTCTTATGCACTGCAAGTCAACGTTAAACTTCAATAAAAATCAAAGAAAACACATCGTAGTCAGTGTACTGTATATGCAAACCTGAATAATATTGACTTCAACAATTAAATTTGAAAATAGAATTGTCTTAATTGTAAATAAATTTGTATATTTAATAAAACTTAATATGAAATTTAATAACTGTTTGAAGATTCGATACTTATCAAAATAAATATTGAAAAATGACACATTTTTTAGATTCATTTACATCTCTAAAAAACAAATTGAATCTTTTCTTGCTTCCTGATTGAAATTATTGGAAACGGGTACACTGAATTCGAAAATGACTATAAAAATGTTCTTTCACGCAAGGTTTAGACGTTGCAGGTATATTTCAGTATGTAAGGAAATATATACGTACAATAAACATACGGTGACGTACAACGGACTCTCTGTTATTTTCACTGTTGTTTCTCTTTTGAGAGTCCAGCAATAATCTTTCAGCATGGCTGATTCCTACTAACGAAATTTAATTTCAGAAACGGTCCGATGTTTCCCCTGTTCATCGATCGCATCAATCAAGTTGTGTGGAAATATGTCGAGATAAGTAAAATATGACATATGGTAACATCATTAGTTCTGACACTAGAAATTCGTGGTTATTTCACAGAAATCTGGTTCCTACAGCTTTCAATTTATGTGAAGCGACTAATTCGACAGGTTTTAGCTTTGACTCAAAAATTTTTGTGTTTATGTGGTTTTTTTTTTTTTTTTTAATTTAGCTGTTGTCGGCTGTCGAAAAAGTTTTTGAAATAAAGAAATTCACTTCCATCCTTATTCAAGGTCTTGGCAAAATTTTCGTTAATTGAAATTTAATGACAAAGAGGAACGGCTCTTTAGCACACATATGTTACATTTGTTTTTCTACGTATATATTCTTGTTTCTTTCCCGTATTTCTATCATCACAACGTTTTTTTCCCGTCTGTTCCGCAGACGCAAAATGCAGCAATTTTTCGTAAACATCTCTTGAATAATTTACAATATTTTCTTAATTTGATGAATTTACGTTAAATAATTACAAGAGTAATCTAAGTAATGCAATAACTTTAAAATCGGCACGGATTATTTATCAATGACTGCGCTATTTTTTAATCCATATAATATATTTTTCTCGTTACGAGGTTTTACAAACAACAGAATTTGTCTTATTTTAATATGTTCATGTAATTTACATTTTATTCTAAAAAATTGCAAGTATTAAAAATTTATGCGCGAGGGAGAACTTTGACGCTTACATCCGCATTCTGTATCCAAAAATTCATTGTAAACGGTGTTATAATGTATAATATAAAGCTATAACTTTCGCGTTATAGCTTCATGGACTCAGACGAATTCGCATTAGGTGGCTCCATGTACCGGTACACTGTTGACTCGAGACTTTTTTTCGGGAAATGTTTTTGGGAAAGATATTTTTTTTTTATAAAAAATTGGTTTGGGGCCACCTCTCGGTGAGGGCCCTAAGCAGTTGCTTTTTCTTGTTCATAGGTTAAGGCGCCATCTAAAAGAAACTATGTAAATACAGATATTTTGGCTACAATTTGAAAAAATTGTAAACCTATAAATTTCCATTGTCGTCTGTTTGTTAGTCTGTCCGTTTCTTTTTTCTTAAACTCGAAGACGAAGTTAGATAAATGAAAGTCCAGACCAGATATGGAAACCTTACAGGCAGAGGACTCCGATTAACTATATGTGAACGTCCGATTCAAACCGGAAGTCAAGTTACTTCAATTTAAATTTTTTTCCATGAATGCGACGATATACGTACGAACGACGATGAAGTTAGGCACTTAGACGAGTTAGAATATAACAAACTATTTATTAAAACGAATAAATTGAATCTATACGTGATAATAACTAAAATGAATTAATTAAAGGAGGAATAACACAAAAAAAAATATAAATGGAGAGGTCACAGACTAACCTCTAAACACATAACCTCGACCTGAGAGAGTCTACATCATATATAATTATTTGAAAATTTAAAATAAAACAAATATACCGGTATCTGATATTTAAAAGTCAGATTTATGTTAATAAAATTCATAAATAAATAAAGTATATGACTTATCATAAAATTCCCCCATAGAAAAAATAAATGGTATTTAAGTCATGTAAATATTTGCTCTGTTGCAATAATCATTTAACGAACGTTTTTTCCGATGTTACAATCAACCTTAATAAACAATGCATAAATCTTTCAAAATATATACTAAATTTCTCAAAAAGTTCTTTAAATATTTTATTTATCGTAAATTCTTTTAAATATTTTAGAATATTTTCTTTTAATTAAAGTTAAATTCTTACGGTACATACGTACTGTACGTGTGGATGTGTTCATATTTTTTATTATTTACGCAATGAAATTAATCTACTTCCTACGATTAGAACTTTCTAATAACGTTACAAGTCATTTCCGCATTTTCATAATTTTTATCTCGTGAGATAAGCAGTCAATTAGGATGCTTAATTCATTGAAAAATAGGTAATATATATAACAGGAATTAAGTAGATTTTAATAAATAAATATCTATCAAAATAAAGATTCATTCAAAAGACAGTTAAGCCAAATATATTTTATAACGGTTAAAACCTGCATAGAATCGTCGATTATAGTAATAAAATCTTTAAATATAATACTCCGGTAAACGGACTTTTTCACCACTTTATATAAATTGATTATTTCGTTTTTATTTTAAATAAAAACGAAATAAAAGCGAATATTATATATATAAATCTATTTTTAATACTATTTAAGATTCATTTAAAAACTCAATATTTTGTATAATAATTATTTTTAAATAGTTTTGACTTAAATATTTTTAGGCATTTTCTTAATTTCTTAAAATTTTAATAGAAAATATTTTTATAAAATTAACAATTATCATATTATT
Organism: Centruroides vittatus; assembly: GCF_030686945.1. Classification (NCBI taxonomy): domain Eukaryota; kingdom Metazoa; phylum Arthropoda; class Arachnida; order Scorpiones; family Buthidae; genus Centruroides; species Centruroides vittatus. The sequence continues at coordinate 36,134 of NW_027121356.1, forward strand.
CGCTGAATATTTATTGACATATTTCTAAAGGTTTTTATTTAGTTTGTTTTCTATCATATCCTCAAATCGTGCAATTCAAATTTCATTCGTTTCCAATTAAAATAAAAGGGATTAAAACTGTGAGGGCATAAAAATGTATTTTAATGATGTTTCCCATGCCCTACTCCACCATTTCCCCCACCCCGAAACCTGGTAAACATAATTATTTATAGAATTTAGTCATGTGTATGTGTATAAATGTATCGTTATGATGTATGTGCTGTGGTTTGGCTATCCCAACCATCCCTCATCCCAATCTCGAATAAACTGATTATTAAAAATTATATTTTAATAATTAAAGTGAAAATTATTCGAGGAAAGAATAATTGTTAAAATTTTTGTATTTTTGTAAATTTTAACAATTATTCTTTTCTTAAGACTTAAATTCAAAAAGGAAACAGTTTTTTTTTTATAACGTTTCCTTTATTGAAAAATAGATACGTTAATTGCATTTCCTGTGATTAATTGCTTGAAAAAGTATAA
>NW_027121357.1:0-2239 GCF_030686945.1 Centruroides vittatus
ATATGTTAACTGTACTGTTGCATCTGTTTAAATCTGCCTCTACCCTAGTTTAAGCTATAGCTTTTCACAAAATCAATAATACTTCACAACGGATAATTGCTTACCAATGGCAAGGATTAGGAAGTATAGAAGATGATATAAGTCCAGGACTTCAAACCCATGTTCCCAAGAGCTTTTCACCACATCCCTCAAAGCTTGTCAATGCTTTTCCCACATTACATAACTAAAAACTGAATGAACAGGTCATTAGGACATTCATGGAAATAATTTATCATGTGTACTTAGTTCACATGTTCATTAAAACAAGTGATATGTTTAGTACTATTTTTTTAATCGTATGGACCTAATTTGTACCTAACTCATTTATTTGTTTCATAATCTTATCATGTAAGTATTTTTAGAAATATCTACAATATTAATATTAAAATATTATAATTATAATTGCTAGTATAAGCTATACTATTATTATACAGAGGAAGTATGTATGCTGTAAGACAAGCTTGGAAACTAAACAATTTGGAAAATTCTTTCACCATTGATAAACTGATTTCTTTCCAATGGACATTAGCTTTGTTAAAAATTAATATTCAGTATGTTTCTTTTTATAAACAATTTTAAATTAATAAGTTGAAAATGAATCGCAACATTCCTGCACTCACAGTGCTTTCTACGGAGTCCTTAGTGTGAAAATTGTGAACTATCCACAAGCAATCAAGTTGTATATTAATTAACTACATTTTTGTATTTTTGTTCCTACATTTAACAAATATCAGAAAATTCAGAGTAAGCGTAATTTTTTTGAGTTTTGATATATTTTTTTAATTTTCCATTAATTTCCTTAATTTTGAAATTTACTACCTTTAAATTTCTCCTTTCTCAGTATAGATGGGTCACCAAAGTATTCTCTAATTGTAATTTATTCCAAAGAATAAAAAATAACTCAAAATTTAGAATATTTTATTAAATAATAAATTTCAATTTTAAATTGTCAAAATTATTTTTTTCCAGCATGACTTTAAATCATCTAAAAAAAATTTGATAAATTGCAAATGTGACTAAACACAAATTATTAGATCTAAAGAAATTTACATCTCAACAATAACTATTTTGTAAAATAACTTCTCAACCTGACTTGTTAGTCAAGACAAACTATGTGATAGCAAATTTAATTGGTAAAAAATCAAAGCCATTTACTGAAGGCAAACTTATTAAAGAATGTCTGAAAAACATAGCAATCATAATTTAACCTGGAGGGGGGGGGAAAAAGTCAATTTTTGTAAAACAAGTTTATCAAATCAAAAAATCACTAAAAGACTGAAGATATAGCAAAATCTGTTGAAATAAGTTTTGAATCTAAGTGTGCTACTTTTAAGTTTATTCCATGGCTTTGGAAATAATTTAAAATTAGCAAAAGCCATTCTTATATATGCAAAAAGTCAATCATTTCAAATCACAAAAAAGTAATTTTGAATCAATTGGTTTTTAATAAATATGCTTTTACTTCTACTAGTAACAATGTACTTTACTAGTATTTAATAACATTTATTATAAAATAAATGATAAATTTTATGAAATTAAGAACAGAAGTTAAACTTCATTTATATGTATTACATAAACTTGCAATCAAATTAAATATTTAACTACTGTCCAATTATATACATATTATATAAATTACTGAAATTCATAATAATATCAACAGCTATGCAAATACTTTCTACATGACTTTCCACCTACTAATATCAAATCCTTGAGATAAACATATATAGAAGTATTCAATTAATAAAATACAAAAAGAAAATTTGTAAGCCATATTATTTAGATATTATTAAGAAACTATCAAAAAATTTTTACAATTAAATACAGTATTAAACAGTTATTATTATTTAACTTCATTTTCCTATTAATAGATAATTTTAAATGATGTGGAGGTCAATTACCTAAATAAGTTTTGAGAAAAGGTTAATCACCTTCTTGTAAGGATATTGGAAAATATACAAATGTCTCACTAAAACGTTTGAGTATCCAGTAAAAATATTTAATTAAAATAACAAATGTTTTCGACCTTAGTATTCAGTCTTCATCAGGTTTACAAATACTGAGATTATAATAACAGTATGTGCAACAATTTAAAAAATTCATTGCAACATATACAAACAAAAAGATTGCATACAAGAGGCCTAGTACTATATACGACCTACTATGCAACTGAATATATATACGACCTATATACGACCTACTA
>NW_027121358.1:0-6344 GCF_030686945.1 Centruroides vittatus
AGTTATTTTTTATTCTTTGGAATAAATTACAATTAGAGAATACTTTGGTGACCCATCTATACTGAGAAAGGAGAAATTTAAAGGTAGTAAATTTCAAAATTAAGGAAATTAATGGAAAATTAAAAAAATATATCAAAACTCAAAAAAATTACGCTTACTCTGAATTTTCTGATATTTGTTAAATGTAGGAACAAAAATACAAAAATGTAGTTAATTAATATACAACTTGATTGCTTGTGGATAGTTCACAATTTTCACACTAAGGACTCCGTAGAAAGCACTGTGAGTGCAGGAATGTTGCGATTCATTTTCAACTTATTAATTTAAAATTGTTTATAAAAAGAAACATACTGAATATTAATTTTTAACAAAGCTAATGTCCATTGGAAAGAAATCAGTTTATCAATGGTGAAAGAATTTTCCAAATTGTTTAGTTTCCAAGCTTGTCTTACAGCATACATACTTCCTCTGTATAATAATAGTATAGCTTATACTAGCAATTATAATTATAATATTTTAATATTAATATTGTAGATATTTCTAAAAATACTTACATGATAAGATTATGAAACAAATAAATGAGTTAGGTACAAATTAGGTCCATACGATTAAAAAAATAGTACTAAACATATCACTTGTTTTAATGAACATGTGAACTAAGTACACATGATAAATTATTTCCATGAATGTCCTAATGACCTGTTCATTCAGTTTTTAGTTATGTAATGTGGGAAAAGCATTGACAAGCTTTGAGGGATGTGGTGAAAAGCTCTTGGGAACATGGGTTTGAAGTCCTGGACTTATATCATCTTCTATACTTCCTAATCCTTGCCATTGGTAAGCAATTATCCGTTGTGAAGTATTATTGATTTTGTGAAAAGCTATAGCTTAAACTAGGGTAGAGGCAGATTTAAACAGATGCAACAGTACAGTTAACATATGTGCTGTGGCAGATGTGTCCAAATCATTCCACAAGAATTATGGTATGTGCAAGAAGACATTTGAAGATGCATTACAAGTTGTCTTAAAGAGTGTGAATATCTATTATGCTAGATGAATGAATCATATTAGTTAAAAGCAAACATACCACTGAGCTTGTTACCGGTGTGCATCTTCTAATAAACAGACCGTTACAAATGTTTTCAAACTCTCAGGTTCTTCCTCAGGTAACTAATAACTCCTGAACAAATGTGATTCAAATTAAATTCGATTGGAACACCAGTCAGAACTCTATCGCATGGATCGATATGTCATCCAATATCTGTTATCAATATCCACGCGATAGAGTTCTGACTGGTGTTCCAATCGAATTTAATTTGAATCGCATTTGTTCAGGAGTTATTAGTTACCTGAGGAAGAACCTGAGAGTTTGAAAACATTTGTAACAGTCTGTTTATTAGAAGATGCAGTTTTTTGTATTAAAATAGCATTTGTAATAAAATTATTTTGTTTAACTTTGTTTTTAATATTGTAAAAGAATGCATGGAATCTTACATAATCTGAATGCTGCAATTTCATTGTCTGACATTGCATGTTCACAGGAAAGTGTTAGTTGATGACCATCACTTGCACATCTTTGGACTTTCTGTTTATTTTTTTGCCATTCCGGTGGCATATGCGACCTCTTTCTAGCATGTTGACTAAATTTTTTTGAACTTCTTCAGAAAATGTGGCCATTATTAAAAGAAAAATTAAGAAAACAATCAAACACAATAGCACTTGCACTTCAGAAAGCTGCCATTACTGTGAAATAGTCAAGTGACCAAAATACACTTTGTAATTGGCTGTATGGAAATGCGAAAGTTTGGAAATAAATACAAAACAAAAAAAACGTCACATTGGAAACGAAACCAATTTTTTGATATGTTTTTCAGCAGAAGAAACACCAGTTTCGGGGAAAGAAATATGTAGGACTATAGAGAAGCATATAATCAAAGTGTTGGTGCCATGAACTAAATAAAAAATAAAAAAATGGAGATATGTCACTTTGGAAATAAGCTCTTCAATTCTAAGTAAAAATACTTGTTTGTGCTAAGTACAGGGGCAGATCTACATAGGGACTAATAGGGCTTAAGCTCTGGGCCCCGAAGTGTCAAGGGCCCACAAAAATTGATTATTATTGTAAATTTTTAATACTTTTTCATTAACAATGAGCATTCTAGACTACAAAGTGCTAAATGAAACAGTGTTAAACAAGATCATTGTAACCTACAGTAAATAGGAAAAGGGGAACACATGACCAAAATAAACAATTTTACTTTAATTTTAAGTGATTTTTATATTAATTTGCATAATATATGTTACATAACACACAAACATATACACAAAGAAATGTAAAGTTCATTTTTTGTGATGAAGGTCCTGGCTTTTCTGAAATTCTTGTTTTTTTGTGATGAAGTCGTGTAGTTTCATTTGTCACTTTTTTCTTTCCTTAAGCAAATCTCAGTAGCAGACGATCGCATCCAAAATGCCTCATTTTGCTTTTGCACTCCTTTTAAAATCTGGATCATTTGCTACAATTTGATCAATGATTTCAGTTATTGTTACCAAGCTTTTACTAAGGAAATCTGTAGAGAAATTCTTTGGGTTCTTCGTTTTCAGAATCTCTATTTTCCAGTTCTACATGCATGAATTCCTTGTTCTGCCAATTCTTGAAGATTGTCGTTTGTAAGGCTCTTACCAGAAACCTGCAGTAACTTCTGAATATTCTGCTCATCTACATCTCCTAGTCTTGCTGTATCAATTAGATTGACAATTTGGTCAACGATAGGCTTTTGTGAAAATCCTTGGATACCTTCAGCCACATCATCTTCCACATTGTGATAATTCTGTTTGTGCATTTATCAGTTAATTCTTTACCAAGCAAAGTCGATATTGCTATGGCATCCATAATGCTACATTTTTTTCCCCAAAATTGCACCAAACAAACAGATTTAGCAGAAATACAGCGCTATGACAAATTGTCACCTTTTACTGATTGGTTCATGTTAGGTAATAATCGTATTATATACGAATCAATGAAATGCCATGATAATTTGAATCAATGTAAATTTTGACTTTTTATTTAGGCTTTGAGCAGACAGCATTATATCAAATCAGCATTAATTGAGGAAGTGCTAAACGAGGTCTTACTGTAATGATCATTTGTAGTATTATTTGTATTAATGGGGCCCTATTGGACTTCAATAAGCCCTAAGCCCCGAGAAACCTAGATTTGCCCCTGGCCAAGTATATTGCTGTTTTGAGTTTTACAAATTGATTTTTCAAGATGAGTCAGTCTAGACATTCGTGGCTCAAGTGAGTGAATTCAAAAATTGGTTAGTTCATGATGATGATATTTGTTCAGCTCATTGCATCATTTGCCAAACCTCATTTAGTGTTAAGTACTGTACAATGGAATTAAAGCATTTAAAAGGCATGCAGATTGTGAGAAGCATGAAAAAAGAAGTGCATCTTCTCATTTATCTTTCCCTTCCCCTTGGCCAACGAAGCAGTTTCCAAAGATGGCGACACTAAGTGACACAGTGGGATAGTTCTTTGAGTAAAAGGAAATTAGATGTAATTTTTTTGAGGGTAGTGTTATAATATTAACTTTATCTGAAATAAGATTACAGATTTATTTTGTGGTATACAATAAATCATATGTATCCACATATAAATGGAGAATTTTCAGGTTTTTTTTCGAAACATTGATTCTGGATTTCCCAATCATTTTCTGTTCTTAAGCTTGATGTTTATTAATTAATGAATGTACTGTGCTCATAATGTAAATGATTAATTTTTCTAAACTAAAATAAATGTGAAGCTCTGGACAGGTCCAAACTTTCACTAAAATTTGTGTTAAAATTAATTTTTTAAAGTAAAAAATAGAAGTTGGAAATAATTTTTTTGTATGAAAACACAATGCAAACTTTTAAACAATAGAAGAACATAAGTCCTAAGTTTGAACATCTCTGGTTGGGGATCGAATTAAACTTTGATGTTGACCTCTCCTGTGGTCTAAGTTGAAATCTCATTACACATAGTAACGAGTGATCAACTACTTAGAAAGCAAGAAAGAGGAAAAGCAACCAATTGGAATGGGCAATCAAGGATGGAAATTAATAAACACCTGGGAATTCAAGGACACAATGGTTTCTCCCTAAAGTTTCAAGTGTCAGACCAATTGTTGTGTATGTGTCTCGTGCCCGTCTCCATCTTCCATTCTCAGATTGACATCTTCCCATCATTGGAAGTCAACCGCATTGTCCTGGAGTCATTGAGATGTTGAGGGAACTGTCATTTGCAAACCAGGAACACTTCATTTGGAACTATTGTGAAAAGGAGAAGATGACCCAGGGGCTGCTGCCAACTTAAGACTTCCAAGATTGCGGAAATCTTGTAAGCTCCTTTTGTGTCAAATAAATGGTTTCTTGTAATCGTTGGGTCTGTCTTGGTATCGATCGCACCCACTTACCCTCTTAGCGACCCCTTAACCCTCTTGACATTTCCCCTTGTCAGCAACCTTACATAAAGTTTAAAAAGTATTCAGAAGAATTGGAATTGGGAGTTATCAATGAAATTAGGAAAAAATTTTTGGGCTGCAATTTGAAAAAATAGTAGACCCATAAATTCCCACTGTCGTTCGTCTGCCTATCTGTCCTTAATCTTGAAAACAGAGTTAGATAGATGAAATCTGAGACCAGATATGGAAAGTTTAGGGGCAGGATGCCCGATTAACTATATATGAACTTCTGATGCAAACCTAAAGCCATGTTATTTCAATTCAAAAATTTTTCCACGAAAGGAGTTAGATAGATGACTGGCATGACTCTATAGCTAACAGAAAAGTATGATGTACAGTACAGTACAAGGTTAAGACACTACAGTACTAATTTGAGATGGAGAACATATATTTTAAATTAAATAAATTAAAAATTGCAGCCTGGCATTGTGACCATATCACAGTAAATAATTGTTTGTTTTGTACTAAATTTTTTCAATAAACAGCAAGTGCATGAAATTTATACAGCAGGTACTACTATATAAATTTCATTCCATTTGAAGCCTTAGAATGTGCTGCAGAACCCTCTAAATAGAGAACTTGTTTTAGGAATTTTAATAATTTTTACTGTTACTAATGGTAAATTTAACATTGAGTTATTAATACTATGAAAAATAATTTTTTAGCTATGGAAATTTAGACTTGAATTTAAAAATAAAATGAACATTTTAAAGTACATTTTGAAATTTGTAAATTATATAAAATTATTTCCTTTATAGTAATATTTTATTACTCTTAAAAGTTGAAGAAACTATTCATTCTGAATTACTTTTATCTTATAAATTCAATTATACAGTTCATTCAATACAGTAAAATTCAAACAGCATTCTTTTAAATTATATTTGTCATGTACAAATACCTAATTACATATACTTATTGATGTACTATAAGTTTAATTAAAAATTTAGTTAGTATCTATATTCCATATTATTGAACGCATAACACGTATTATGTATTCAATAATATACAATTTTAAACAATTATAATATTTTTATCACCATTAAATTCCGTAAGGTCTTTTATAATTCAACTGCTTTCTTAACACCGCCTTGAATACTTATTTTTATTTGTGTATCAAGATAATGATCATTAAATAAATTTTAAATTCCTTCAATATTCTTAGCACCAGAAATTTTATTAAAGCAAAAGATAGAAAATTATATATGATACAATATAATTTTTAATGAAAATACTTCTCATTTTACATTAGATGGTTAAAAAAAGATTATTTTTTATAGGGAAATTTGATTAGAAAGATGTAAGAGTTAAAAACTAAAATCATAACCACTATGCTTAATTTATTTCTGTCATTATTTTTTTGAATGCATGTGTACATTGTGTGTGTGTGTGTGTGTGTATATATATACAGTGGTGCTTTGTATAACGTATGCCTCGAATAACGGACGCTGCAAACAACGGACGCTGCAAACTGTTTAGTTGTTACGCGACTCAAGCAATGGACTGGCTGCGAACAACGGACTTTCCGTTTGGCAGTTATGTGAGGCAATCAATAGACTTTCTGCGATCAAGTGTGAATGATTTTTCCACTCTTTTGCCATTGCCATTGACAGTCTACTATTTTTAGATGTTTTCCCCTTCTTGGCTTCCCAGAATAGCTTCTTGATGTAGGTATTTTGGAAAACAGGTGTTGAAGAGAGAGAAACAGAGCACCTTGGACATGTTTTTCAAGAAGCCAGCTGCCAAAAAACAAAGGATGGAACAAGAGGAGTTGACCCTGCAAGCTCCGGTAGCCTCTCCTGAATCTGACTCCGATTAAAAAACAATAAAAAGAGACCCGCTG
>NW_027121359.1:0-4577 GCF_030686945.1 Centruroides vittatus
AAGCTGTTCCGTTCGAAGGATAGCTTACTTTATAATAATGGAAGAACGAAAATATTTTTTAGGAAGGTTAACAACGGTACAATTAAAGGAAGAATTAAAAAAGTACAATGCCAAGTTAGCTGGTAGAAAAGCCGATTTAATAGAAAGGTAAGTTAAAATAATCTACATCTACATTTTTATCGTTAATTATTACATTTATAATTTCAAGTCCTTATAACTATTACATGATAAGGTAACTTACCAGTAGATGAAAGTTTTAAGGATAAGATTTCACAAAATGCACATTTTTCGTCGATAAAAACATTTAAAGATCAGTAAAGTTGTCATTGATTCTTTTCACATTTGCCTAACCAAAACATAAGGTCAAAACTTTAAAATGAAGTTTTTTCCTCTTGGAATATGGTCATGTACTGAACCTGACATATTATAACCAATTTATACCAGTATCTGAAATGTTAACTGTACCAATAGGTTATCACTGTAATTTAGAACAACAATCAACACAAACAAAACTACTTTCTATGAAGTTCTAAGACAATATAAGAGATATATATCTGAATCTTTTACCAAGAGAAAACAATTTTTGGAGTAATTAAAATAAATATAATCAAAATGTCTTTTTTATTGGTCACAAGTCTTCTTACTTGTTTCAATAATTTAATGCAATAAGACTAATTTCTTCACCAATAAACTTTTTGTACAAGTGAATTTTTGCCCATTTCCTTTTACTAAATCTGGCATACACTATATATATATGCCATATTTAGGTGCTTGTCAATACTGTTCAGTTATCTTATACTGTTTATTTTTATATTATATGTAATATATTAAGGTAAGAATATAATATATAATAATAATTTTTGCCTTTCCTGTCAATGAGACAGAAAAAACCAAATAAAATATTGGTGATCATATGTTAACTAGTTATTAAACTTGTTTACAATAATTTTCGGGTTACTGGCATATGAGAGGAATCAGGAAACTCATAATTTTTCTATATCCTGTGATAGCTCTCCTGAACTCAAACTTCCTGATTCATCTGAATATAAGGATCTCTCTCCAAGTTTACAAATACCAGTTTTGACTATAGATACAATTGATGCCTACATGGAGATGTCAGATCAAAGAATGCCACTGTCTGCTGTGCAGATGTATTTTAATGAATTCTTATTAACAATAAGAGGAACAAAAGAAAAAAAATTTTCATATTTTAAAGGTAATGTAAAATCTGAATTAACCAAGGGGAACACATATTATACAGATTTAGTAATTACAGATGATGGGGATATAGAAAATGCAATATGTGAATGTACAGCAGGTAAAGGGCCTAAAGCATATTGCAAACATGTATGTGTAACACTATTGGCAATAGAAGAATACGGAAGAACAGGCAATTATAAGTGTCACAAAACATGCACTCAGGTTCTGCAAACATTCCATCAGCCTACCCGCCAACATAAAGGTTCCCCAATTAAGGCTAGTGAGCTTCCATTTCATTTATTTAAGAAGAGAGGAATGAAAAGGAAACGATTGGAAGACATGAAATTTGACCCCAGACCATCTGGCAGTTCAATCTCTGATTATACAAACTTTGTTATTAATTTGGCAATGAACATGCAAAGTGGTTGTGCAATACCGATATTACAATTAAGGCAACCAGCAAACATGAGGGCTTTAGAGTCAGATCATGATTATTGCAAAAGCACAATGTCCGAAATGTTTTTAAAAGCTTTACATGTAACTGAAGCAAGTAGGGAGTACATAGAACATTTGGAAAAAGAGACCCGATTACAACGAAAAAGTGCAGTTTGGAAGAAGGAACATTTGTTGCGTTTGACATCTTCAAACTTTGGAAAAGTTTGTAAATTAAAATCAGCAGACAGACTAAAATTGTGTGACTCGTTACTGTCAAGTAGGCCAATAAAAAGTAAGGCAATTTCTCATGGCTTAAGGTATGAAAAAGAAGCAATTGAAGCATATTCTTCTTTTGAAAATACTCCTGTGAAAGAATGTGGCATGTTTCTTCATCCAAAATACCCATTCTTAGCTGCAAGTCCAGATGGGCTTGTGGATGATGATAAAATATTAGAAGTTAAATGTCCTTACTCCAGTTTTAAACTTCCTGTGAATGTGCAAAATGTACCATATTTGGAATGTACTGATGACAAAATTACTTTAAAACGGAATCATGATTATTTTTATCAAATCCAAGGTCAATTAGCAGTGACAAATAGACAAGTTGCTCACCTGTTTATTTACACAAAAAGTGACTTCAAAGTTTTTATCATTCCAAGAGATGATAAATTTATTGCAGACATGACTGAAACACTAATTATGTTTTTCCATGAGCATTTTAAGCCAGCTCTTTTAAAAAAGATGTTCTATAAACATTAAGTTTATAAAATAATTGAGCTAATTGTTATTTTTATTTTACAATTTGAGTTTATGTAAAATTTTTCTAGATGGTGAAATTTTTTAAATAATAAAAAGAGATTTTGTTTTAAAGATTAAAATTTTTTATTTGCTTACAAATTTACAAACATTTATTCAACTATAGTACAAATTTTAAAACCACTATATTACTTTGAATTGAAGTTCCATAATGAAGACCTTACTGTGTATGCTAGTATACATTCTTAATCTTAGAATTTATAAGCAGACAAAAATTTAAAAATACTATAAATGGAAAACTTAAATTAGGCTAGGGTCTAGAATGAAAAAAACATTATATACAGAATTAATAGAGCTAGACTAACAGTGAAACAAATTAAGCATCTCTGCCAACAATGCATGGTCTAAAATTGCATAACATAAAACATATAAATATAATTTCACTGCCAAGTTTGGTTACTGTCGGATGCATGTGTTGCCTCAAAATCTTATATGTACGAGCCATTCCTATAATACGTTCAATATGTATTCTTTTACTAGATATTTTTCTGTCTCGAGATAACAAACTGCTGCTCAGCTGTGCTTTTCCTCTCATAAAAGTGGGTGTATTTACCACAACATCTTTAGTAATTAGCAAGTCCTGAATGTTAAAACCTCTATCAGCCATTACACAGTCTTTTGCCTCTGTTATTTTACACAGTGAAGACCTTTCTGCAATCTGTCGATCACTTGCAGAACCACCATAGGCTTCTGAAACAAAACTTACTAGACCACCTGGTGTGCAACCTACAACTGCTTTTAATGTGTTGTCATTTTTATATGATGACCATGTAGCCTGCTGTGCAACAGGATTTTTTGGTTTGCTTATTTTGCATTCTAGAGAATCAATGATAACTCTAGTATTTGGAAATTTCATTTTAAAATCTCTAGGCATGTATGTATCAACAAGAGATCTTTCACTCCATATATCCAACTCTTGCCATTGTAAATACATGAAATTGATCCAAGTAATGAAAACGTTTCGTACTGTTTCTTCAGATACACTAAACATCCTACTCAACTCAAAATTTGCTGTATTCAATCTTAATTTTATTAAAGTCAAGAACAACTGGTTTGGCACTGCAAGTGTTACAACCTGAAACTTGTAATATTTTAAGCTGTATGCTGCTGGTCCCAAACTTTGTAGTACAAAATTGAAAGAATTGTAGTTCTCTAACCCAGTATAGTAATGTATAGCATTGTTGTCAAACTCAAATCTTTCAACTGACATTGGGACTTCAAAAGTATGGGTCTGTGTAGTTACACAGACCATAGTGCTTGCCACATTATTTTCAATAAGACAAGTAGCCTTTTCCTCCTCCTCATCTATTATTACTTCTCCTCCTATTTCTAATGTACCAGTATCCATTATATAGCATGCATCATGATTATCTTGAACTTTGCGTTCACGGTTTTCTCTTCTTGCTCGTCTGCTCGCAACCGAAGGTGCCTCTTTTTTAGACCAAAGAAATACATTTGGTACAGCATCAGCCTTCAGTTGTCTCTTTGCTGGGATGTTTCCTAATAAAGTAAAATAAATCTATTTATTTTTCATTTAGCATAAAGAATTAACAATTAAATCCATGATACTATATATATTTTTTATCCTTTGTTAACTTAGCATTAATGCTATGTAAGTGCTCAAAACTAGCCTCTACTGTTAGGGCTTATCACGCCTAGATATTAAAACTAAACAGAGACTTTTGATGTAAACATCAAGTATTTTTCAAGCGAGGTGTTTGAAGCTTCTTAATTGCTAATAGCTTGAAAAAAATATTGTACAGTTATTATAATTCTTTAAATAATGTGCTTACCAAAGATATTAATTTCCTTATACTGATCAGGTGTGAAGTGATTTTTACACACGAGACTGGATGAAGTTGGTTTCCAATTTGCTCTTTTAACGGCGTGAATCCATTTCTTTCGCAATGCTGGATTTTTTGGAAACTTGTGACCACCACTATTAGAACAATGTGGTACACAGCACCACGTACTTGGCATTTTTGAAACTTAAAATATTTATTAGATTTTCGTTTAAAGAAAAAACAAATGGTACTTTACAACCGACAACGTATCGCTTAGTCTGTTTACGACCTCATCGATACTAGCGCCGCGTGCGGAGTAGATTTCACTTTTTTCCCCTATTG
>NW_027121360.1:0-15757 GCF_030686945.1 Centruroides vittatus
TAAAAAAAAATGTCCCTATCTACTGGGGCCGAGACCCTAAGCAATCTTGTGAGCGACATTTTGTGATTTTTCTCGAGTAACTATTCGAAGATATCACACTTTTAGTGTTTCTTGTCTCTAGACACTAAATTTTACTTTGTTGAGTTCACTGCTTTCTAAGTCTCCTACTGCTAGCCTACACGTGGCGGCCCTGTTTCCCCTCCTTCAGGGGGTGCTAATAGCAGTAATCTTTTACTTGGCAGTAATCTTTTTACTAAGGCGCTTACTGGTGCCAATCTTTCCCTTCCTCCTCTGCCCCAGTTTCTCTGGCCTATGCCATGAGTAGGGGTAAAGAGGATTTTACGTGCCCCTATATAGGGCCCACCGAGGGCCTGACGGAGCTTTTTGCCATTCGCATAGACCTGGAAAGATATATGGAAGACAACGCAAACTCTAAACTTGGGACTAAGACTCATTCGAAGAGTATAATGGACCTTTTCGATAGAATGATGGACGTTTATAAAAGGACATACAGGACGGAAAGTACGGTATTGGAGGATATATCATCAAAACTTGATAACCTGATAGCAGTTAATAAACAACGTCCTACAGCAGTTACCTACGCTGATAAAGTTTAAGAAACGTCTAGTTTTGTGAAGCCCAGCGGAGCAGCGATAATTGTGGAGAGCAATGACCAAAATGAAAATGCAGAGAGTATAAAACGACAGATACAGGAACATATCAACCCACGGAACCTAAAGATGGTCATTACTAAAGTTAAAAAAATTAGGAACAAAAGCATCTTGATAGAAGTAGAAAGACAAGGAACTGAAGGAAAAGTGATAGAGGAGATAAGAAAACTACGTAATCTTACAACGAGGGAGCCTAAGAAAGTTTTGCCAAAAGTAATCGTGTATAACGTACCTTCTGGATTGGATAAATAAACTATAACTGAAGTGATATTCCAACAAAATGATATTACTGTTAAGTTTAAATGGGGACGAAGGCCGGATACCAACCACTGGGTATGCGAGGTGGCACCCAAACTAAAGAAGTTATTGCTAAAGCAGAAAAGGATTAACCTGGGTTGGATGAGATGTGGAATCGAAGAATACTTCAATGTCATCCAGTGTTTCAGATGTTGTCGCTACGGACATTTCGCCAAGGAGTGTACTAGCGAACAGTCATTTTGTAGTCACTGTGGCGGAGATCATAAATTTACGGAGTGCAAAAATAAAGGAACAGTACCACAATGCATAAACTGCATAAGGAACAAAGTAGTTAACACTATGCACAGAGCGAATCACAGTACCTGTGGTGAAAGGATGAAGATAGTGAGAAGTATACAGGCGAAGACATACAATGGATAGCGGCAATCTTACGAGGAATACCAGTAATAATCGGAGACTTACTGCTTTCAACAAACATTTTACAGGTTAACCTGGGCCGTGGTATTGCAGCAGTTTTTCAGCTGGTCGCAGGTCCTGCACGTGCCGTGGAAGGGCTTCTTATTCAAGAGCCTTACGACAAAGGTGGCTTACCCTATGGATAACCATTACGTACCCAAAAGTTGTTCCATTGTGAGGGTAGGGACCCCTGGACCATGATAGGACTCATCAACCCTAGTGACAGTTGTCTTCTTTTAACGAAGTATTGTAACGAATATCAGACTTTTATAGAGATAAACGCAGGTGATAATAAGTGGATTCTCGGCAGCATATATGTACCTATGGATGCGGACATAGAGGAAGCGCTAAGTAAAATTGAGGAGATCACTGATAAATGCAATGACACACACTGTGTGCTAATCGGAGGTGACTTTAACGCCCACACTTACGCCTGGTTTGAGGATGAGACGGATGATAGAGGTGAAATCCTAGAAATGTTTATAAATGAAAAAGACATCTATATTTTGAATGAGCCAGGTAACCTACCGACGTTTGAGAGTTCGAATGGTACTTCAAATGTGGACTTAACACTATGTAATCATCATGCGCTCCATTACATTAAGGACTGGGAAGTGCGAAAAAAGGTCACTTTATCAGACCATCGATATATTACTTATAGCGTGACGGATGCGCACATCCCGTCAAACAACATCCAGAAGTATAACCTACATTGTGCAAATTGGAATAGGATTGTGCAGCACTTAGCACAAGGAAATTATGAGTTTAACTCCATCGAAAGTTTACACGATGCTACTCAGGTGACTACTAGTTTCATCAAACATTTGACCAAAGTGATTAACGAAAACATTCCAAAATATAAGGAGAAATAAAAAATTGTCTGATGGTGGAATAAGGACTTACAAACACATAAGAATAAACTCAACGCCAAGCGACGAAGGTTCCAAAAATGTAGGGTCCCAACCAACAGGATACATTATAAGTCAGATTATATAGCAGAACAGCGGGAGTACAAAAGGCATATAAGGAAAGCCAAACTGAATAGTTGGGAAAGGTTTTGCACACGTTGCTCTAAGGACCCATGGAGTGTTCTGTACAAATGGGTACGACAAAGTTAAAGAGGAAATTCCAACTAATCGAGCTGTGTAATGAAGCAGGAGAATGGAGCTCCAATATTGAAGATAGCCTGGAGATGTTACTAAAGGAGTTTTTTAAGGATGATAATCCCAACAAGGACAATCCTTGGCAAACAAAGTTACGCAACGAACTAACTTATTCATCTCAGGGGCGAACGACCCAGACTTTACAACGAGAGAAATTGACTGGGCAATATTGAAGTTTCAAAATGGTAAAGCACCTGGTCACGATGGGTTAACGATTGAAATCATAAGGAATTTACACAGAAGAATGCCAAAATTACTGAAAGACTTATGTAACTGCTGCCTGAGATTTGGTATATTCCCGGAAAGCTGGAAACAAGACACCGTAGTTCCTATTTACAAAGGCAAACCTTTAAACTATACAAAGAGTTATAGGCCGATTTGTTTAATCCCGATATTGGGTAAACTTCTGGATAGGCTAATAACGAAACGTATCTCAAAATGGATAATAAGGAATAGGCCATTGCACCAGAACCAGTACGGCTTTCAGAAGGACATGAGCGCGGAGAGTGCTATCTACAGAGTTACTAAAAGACTGCAGGAGGGAAGATTACTGAATAATTGGACTGCGGCAATCAGCCTGTACATAGAGGCATCGTTCGATAGCGCATGGTGGCCACTTTTGCTGTCGCATTTAGAGTATAGCCACTGTCCGAATAACTTATATCGTATTGTGTGTGATTATTTTACTAATAGAAATGCAACACTGACCTATGGTAATGTAACAGCAAAGAGTATAAGTTACAATTGGCTGCCCACAGGGTTCCTGTTCTGGGCCCCTGTTTTGGAGTATAATTCTAGATGATCTCCTGCAAAAGCCCTTCTTACAAAGGGTTCACGTCACAGCTTACGCAGACAACATAGTAATAATCATCTCAGAAGCCAGCAGAATTAAGCTCGAGCATTCAGCGAACGAAATTCTAAAGAAAGTTGAGCAATGTGGACAGTATAACAATCTCAAGTTCAACCCAGCTAAAACAACGAGTATAATCCTTTCTAAGTATGAAATGGGGAAAAGGCACCCCGAAATACACCTCGACAACAAGCAAATCCAAATTTCGAACACCATGGTTTATTTGGGTGTTACCCTGGATAGTAGTCTGAGTTGGATTCCACATATAAAAAATTTACGAAGTAAAATCAGCAACTTATTTAATTGGATGTCCAGTGTGGCGAGGAAGGACTGGGGGCTTACAGGGGAGGCGCTAAAAACGTCTTACCAAGGCGCAATTGTCCCAATGATAGCCTACGGAGCAGCAGCCCGGAGTCATAAAGTTACACAGGTCCATATTAAACGGAAATTGCTCTCCATCCAACAGAACGTTTTACTCCGTGTCACTAAGGCGTATAGAACAATCTCAAATGATGCTCTTCATGTCCTGGCTGGGGTGCTACCAATAGACCTTCATATTCAACTGAAGCACGACAAGTATCTCCTAAGGACGACAGAAGCTCCTCCACACTATTTGGCGATAAATGATACAAAGGTTGAAACCACACTACGCACTGATCAGCGACTGCAACTTCACGAAATCCCATCAATAAACGAGGTGCAATATAGTCCTGTCACCGAGAGGAAGCATATATATACAGACGGTTCGAAGGGCCCGTCAGGAGTAGGGGCGGCCTTCGTCTATTACAATAACCAAAAAGACAACCACCACCAGTCTTGGAGGATGCATACTGACTGCAGCATTTATCAGGCAGAACTCCTAGCGATAGTTAAAGCATTACAGTGGGCTAACAACTCCCACAGGAACTCGAAGATAATTATTTGCACAGATAGCAGGTCAGCAATCCAGGCCCTGCTTGATACTAGTAATAAGGACTACTTGGTGTCCTCTATTTGGAGGTTATTAAGGTTTACCAGCGGTAATATATACTCCTTCAGCTGGGTTAAGGCCCATATGGGTCACCAAGGGAACGAGAGGGCGGATGCTTTGGCAAAGGAAGCATGTGATCAAGCTACCAGGATCATATACCGGAACATCCCCAAACGGAGTTTGAAAAATAGGATTAAAAATTCTTACTTTGCTGTCTGGCAAAAACGCTGGCAGGATTCTGAGAAGGGCAGGACCCTTTGTTTGTTCTTCCCGGACGTTAATCAACAAGTCAGTAACGCCCACTTCAAATTAGATCACCACACTTCGACATTTTTAAGTGGCCACGGCAACTTCAACAATTATCTGTACAGGCTTGGACACACGACCACAGCGGATTGCCCATTTTGCGGGATAGAGGAAAACCCGTTACACGTCTTATATGACTGTGTCAGCATGGAAAGGATAAGACAAGACCTAAGGACCACATTCCATCAGGAGGGTTTAAGATGGCTGACTTCACCATCGTCAATTCTAACCATTGAAAGCATGTATAACATTTTTCAAAGGATGATCAAGATGTACAATAAACTGAAGAATCTGTAATTCAGTTTCTTGCGTGTTAGTGCTAGGAAAACTATTATCTACAGTACCCAACCCACTCCAGTAATACGGAGGAATAATTGTCGCGAGGTACTCGACATCTGTTATTATCGAAATGTATTACTAATGGTTCGAAAAACTCTCTACGGAGCTAACGGCGGAGTAGAGAGCCAGCAAATAAAAACAGTTTACGGGGGACCCGGTATAAGGTCAACCAAAAGACAGAGTTCCAACAAATGAAATAAATGAATGTCCCTATCTACTAGAGTGGACTGTTCCAGCAACTTGGAAGCTGTGGGAAAATTGTGCTCCTAGTTTTTTCGTGTTTTCGAGTGGATTTTTGCGATTTATTGAATTCTTTTGTGCTGAATCGTCTTCCTTTGGATACGACAAGCGATTTGACTCCAAATTTGCCCGGGTCCAACAAAAATTTCGGAAGTTAAGACCAACAGAAGTTTTTGTGTTTTTGGATTGCTCTCACGGAATTTGAGGTCATCGGAAGGTGGATTTTAGGACGGCGCGGGACACCCATCAAGGCTGTGAGTAAACTACCAAAATTTCGTGACATTTGGCCCACCCGTTTTCGAGATTTAGGCTTATCTGCCGCGGGGTTCTACGGCCCGCATCGGGCCTCCTAGTCAACCTAGAGTAAAACTAATTATATTGTCGCGTAGAGGGCCGTTTGTTCTTTCTTCTGTGTGATTTTGGTCACAATATCTGGTTTCTACGCTGAAATATAGTGGTTTTAGTTTTTAGTTTCTTGACCACATTGAGGGGTCATTGACCTCTTAGGTAGTTACAACGAACTTCTTCAACGGCCGTTTCCCTGGTAACCGCCGTTCTGGCGTCGGTCGGTTTCTGTTGCTAATTACATACAGTGTTGTCGTTTTGAAATTTCAAAATGTACTGAATCTCCTTCAAAAAATGTACTATTTTCCTTCAAAATGTAATATTTCTATGGTTGGTTGCTTTTGATATTAATATACCATCATACTAAGTTTTTGTGCTTATTTCAAATTCATATTCATAAATACTTTACGTGCCTATATATAACCTATATATAGGTTATATATAGGCACGTAAACAAAGTATTCATGAAAAAATATATATATGTATACTTTCAATCTGCCACATAGGCACTTCATTAAATTAAATAAAAGAATAGTAAGACAAAACTTTCTTTAATAAAATTTGCAATTTTTTATACTTGTAGAATTGAAATTGCAAATCTTATCTTACAAGTTGAACAGATGTATTATGTCGTCTACATCTTCATTCTCTTCTGTTTCGGTATCGTGGATAGCTATTGGGTGAGTTTCTTTAAGTTCTAGGATCCAATCGTAACATTTTCGGTTTTGGGTTTTTAATAACTCTTTTGATAGCAGAAAAGCATTACAAGTGTCAACCTGAAGTCTATTGCGAATCTTTGTCTTAATTAAATTAAGTTGTGAGAAGACTCTTTCCACACAAGCACTAGAGTGGGGAAGACTCAACAAACTTGTTGAAAGCTTTCCAAGTATTGGAAACATCACGTCGCCATTGTCATCTTTAATTTTATTTACTTCATACCAGAAAGTTTCTAGGTTTTCAACTGCACAACTGGTTAACTTATCACGAATTTCAGGCAGCAGTTGCCATTCTGTGTTCAGCTCTTCATACTCATGTTTAGGCACAATATTAGGAAAATGTGTTACCAGGTTTACAACTGACCTAACATTTCCAGACAAAGCAATTTTTGGCTCCAACTTTGTTATTTCCTGCAAGATCAAATCATCAAAAGGAAATTTCTTTTTAATTTCTGCACTTAAAACAATATAGAAAGACTGAATGCTTGAGAGAAATAGCTTCATGTCTTTTTCAGGGAATTTATTCTTTGCAATCTGAACTTCGCACATTGCACCAAGATATATTGTTTCTATTTGTTGAAAATGTCGTGAATTTTGAGTGTCTATCTTGTGCAGCGGTATTGAATCCACATAATCTTTTTTCAGATAGTTGTGCAAAATTGTTTTAAACAGAGAAGATATGTTTGGCAGAAGTGATGTAATACGTGGCCTCTCGCTTTGAAAATTAAGGTTCATTTTGTTGATGAGTTCCAAAATGTAAGATAAAAAATGTAAATACAACTTATTAAAGGGATTCTGTAAATCTTTCAGTAACAACTGTGCTGTATGTATGTTGTCTTCCACAGCAGCTGCTGTAAAATAAAGAGTGAGTGCATTCCATTGTTCTAAGGTTCTATTGACTACTGCCTGCCAGGATAGCCATCTTGTCTGAGATAAACATAACAATCGATGTGGTTGGCCATCTACAAATTTTTGAAATTCACTAAGTTCATTGATCCTCTTGGAGCTATGAGCAAAGTAAGCATATATATTTCTAACCAAGTCTTCAATTGTCCGTGGAAGTTTGTTGCAAGCCTGCGACACACATAAGCTAAAAGAATGGCATACACATCCAAGAACAAAAATATTCGGATTGTCCTTTTTAATTAACGCTTTCACACCACCAGATTCACCCATCATCACAGAGGCATTATCCGCACCAAATCCAATCATATTTTGTGCAGGAATATTTAAATTTATCAAAAGTTCCATCATTGAATGATAGATAGCTTCAGCAGTTTCTTGCTGAACTTGCAACAGTCCCATAAAGCGATCCCTTGCTTTTCCAAAAGAGTTATCAAAATACCTAGCAATCACTGCCAAGCATTTGGTGGAGGAGATATCAGTCGTTTCATCAATAATTAAGGAAAATTTCACATTTTGTAACACTGAAGTCATTTCTTCGCAGCTTTTCGCAGATAATTTTTCTTTAATGAGTTCTGTTGTTTTCGTTCAGGCTACTTTTAGGTCTTTGGCAATATTTGAATCATGGCATACGGACTGGATAAGTTTAGGAAGGTGATCCATAATCTTTATTGGAAGATTATGCTCTACACAAAACATAGCTAATTTCAGCTCAGCTTCTAATTTTTCTTGTTGGTTTGATTTTCTTTGAAAAGCTTCTAGTAGGCCTCCTGATTTTACTGTTTCAAGGCTCTTCATTGCTTGTTTGTGTTTTGTATTGGTGGCATGTCGTCGAAGGTGACAAACATTTCCAGATATGGTTTTTTGGCATACTGCACAAAATGCTTTATTTGGGTATACTGTAGATCGTCTTAGCCAAGTCTTAAATTCTCCCATTTGTAGCCACTTGTCACAAAAATTTTGAGGATAATTTTTTCCTTTCTTCTCAGATTTATCATCCTTTTTCACAACACCACCATTTGATCCTGCTTCGTTTTCACTACCAGATTCAATACAAGATGAGTCTAATTCAGCTTCTTCAACTTCCGATTCAGAAGAATACAAATTAGTCATTTCCTGAGTTAACGATTTAGATAATGTTGATTTCTCAATGTGCCTGCGTTTCTTAACTGGAGAACTAGTACTTTTAGAAGCTGAAGTTATATCCTCTCATATTTGTGGAAATGGCGGAAACAGCAGTTGCAGAAACATTGTTCGAAGAAAGCACTGCAGGATTAACGGGAATTTGAGTAGGCTTAACGGTAATTGGATGTAAGTTCTTCTGTGCTGCACCAATGTAGCCTATTTTTTGGTTGCGCTTGATGTATCTAAATTAGAAATTAGACAAAACATTGCACTATATTGTAATAATGTTTAGTCGGAAATTATTTAATGTACGTGAAAACATAAATAAAAAGCAAATCGATATATTTGCTCACAAATATTTTTAAAAAAAATTTAAAAAGCATTAATATGAGTGCTTTTTTAACAGTTTTTTAATGATCGAAATTCTTTAAATCTTCGTGAGATCGAAATCAAATGCTCTGTTATTGAAATACAAATATAATCAAGGTGTGACTTGAAAAGGCTAATATTTAAATATAAAATAAAATATTTCATAAAATTTTTTAATGAAAATATGTTGTATGGTTTTTTTAACACAAGCATTAAAGCTAATTTTTTAAAAATACAATAGTGATGGATAAAAAAATTATAAACTAAATATGCGTGGACAGATTCAAATTAACAAAAGTTAATTCGGTTAAATTTCAGATATGTATACTGTCATGGCCGCACAGTGGGGACCTACGTTCAAACCTAACCTAACCTATTCTAATAAATTAACAAATTATTAGTAATTTATTAGAATAGGTTAGGTTAGGTTAGAACGTGGGTCCTCGGGCCCGAAAAAATTAAAAATTTGCATTTCTAATCGCAAATAATATCGAGATTCCGGAAGGGCAGCCATAACAGTATACGTACCTGAAATTTAACCGTTATTTCTTCTACCAAAATTACTAAAACTGAAGTTCATAATTTAAGAATTAAATTATAATGGTAGAAAATAATATAAAAGTATTTATATTATTTATACTCGTACAATTTCAAAACTATTTTCTATAATAATTCGACTCTGACTTAACGGCTATTTTGATATTATTGACGACAAAAGTTTAAAATCGTTGATTTCCTTACCTGTCCATTATTTTTGTTTGACAGATTTGAATTGTTTGGATCACGTGACACTATCTATGTTGTTGATGTCACCGACATAAGCCATGTGTATGTTGTGATTGAATAATTCAAATTAACAAGTAGTAACACTAGTGAGACTTTATTGAACTCATTTTTTCGGATTCTTTCGTTAATTAAGGCATGAAATATTATTTTGTACCATAAATGGTACTAAAATATTATAATGTACTCAAAATGTACTAAAAATCTAAGTGTACTTTCAATGCTCTCGAAAACGCAAAATGTACCAGAAAAGTACATAGGAACGGCAACACTGATTACATAGCTTTGCTATATTATTCTGTGTAATTCTAATTATTTTGTTAATTTCTGGTATGGCCGAAGAGGAATCCTCATCGATCCTTTCGGATTCCGAGGAATCTGTTGAAAGTGCAGATGGCCTCTTGGGAGAATTCCACGATATTACTGATAAGATCCTGCAAGAGATTAAAAAGCACATAAGGGCAAATCCAAACAGGTGACTGGGAACTAAAGAGCATCAAAAATTTATTATGGAGAGTTTCAACAAAATAGTAGAGCATGCAGAGGATTTCATTAAGAAAAATAGTCTGCCCACGTCGCTAGATAATAAGCTTTCCCTTTTGGCAACAAAAGAGGATATTATACAGGTGATCAATGAACAAATTGACAAGAACCAAAAAGAGACGCACGAGGTTAAGCAATCTATACAGGACTTAAAGAACACAGTTCTTTCAAGTGTAGAGAAAACCAAGGAGAGCAGCAAACCCACCTATAGCGAGAAACTTAAACAAAAACTGCTGCGCCCTGAGCGTATGCAGCCTGAGAGGGTTGCCCCCGTCCCCGTGCACACAGTGTTGGTATATGAAGACAAGGAGAACTGTAATTCTGAGGAAACAAGGAAATTATTAATGGAGAATATTGACTTGAAGGCTTCCCACTGGCTTCCCACCCATCAGACGTTTAAGAAAAATCAATAATGGAGGAGTAGCTGTTGACGTACCTGAAGAAAGGGCTGCACTATTTATTAAAGAGAGCGCAGACAAGATCCCAGGGTTGAGGGCAAGGAATGCGAATAAAAGGCTTCCACACGTCAAGATCATATCCGTCTTGAAGTCAATTACCATTGATGAATTGAGAGAGTATGTTTACAGACAAAATCATTTTGACTATCCAAGGTCCGCATTTAATGGAAAGTTTAATATCAAATTTTCCCTCCGACAGAGAGATGATGACTTCCTCTACTGGGTGGTTGAGGTCTCGCTGGAAATCTGGACAGAGATCAAAAACAAAGTGTTTCTATACGTGGGATTAAAAACATGCACTGTCTATCAGTATATACCTATCAGGCATTGTTTTAAATGTCTAGGATTTGGCCATATGGCTAAAAGCTGCCCAATGAAAGAACAGGTCTGTAGTCATTGTGGTGCGGAACACCTTTATAAAGATTGCCCCAACAAAAAGGATACTCCTAGATGTTCAAACTGCCTTAGAGCTGGAAATAAAGAACATAGTCATAACACTTTGAATAAGGAATGCCCAATCTATTTTAAGATGATACAGCAATATAAAAAGTTCACTGGTTGGGATTGCAATTAGAGATGCGAGATTACCGCTCCTTACAGCCTTGATCTTTGAGACTATTGACATGGAAGCTCTGGTGTTGCCCTTCTTTCGTGTTCTTGTTTCTGCCCCTCGGCGGGAGCCCGTGTTCCACCCCGGGTTTGAGTCCTTCCCGAATTGGAGTGAAGCCCCGGCACCGTCGATGCCAACATCACGCACCAGGCTGCGGTACCATCATGGGGCGGGGTGGTCCATGGAGGACCGCTGTTGGAAGCTCTCACTGGTCAGCTCCGGTGGTTCATTGCAAGCGACGATGAACTGAACCGATTTTAAACTTCTGTTCATTCGTGTTGTGTCCTGAAGATGAAACAGCAATAACAAAATTCCACATTGAATACCTCACTAACCACACAGGTCTAATTATGCAGATGTTTGCACAAGTAGCAAAAAAAAAATGGGGGCTCTCCTCAGATGCTATGTCTATCATATATGATGCTATTTATGTACCTATCATAACATACGGGTGCGGTACATGGGGCTGGGCAACTTATAAGGTGCACATTAAAAGAAAACTAATTTCCTCACAAAGGCGTGCATTACTACTAATTACCAAGGCCTTTCGAACGACGAGCAACCTCAGCCTGCAGGTGATCGCCAGGAAACCTCCAACTGATTTAATTATCACAGAACGACAAAAACTAAATCAACTCAAGTGGGGTGCTACAATACAAACAAGATTTCAACTAATAACACATAATGAGGTTGAATGGACATCTCCTTTCCAGAATAAACTGCACTATAATATTCCAATAAAATGCAATCCTGATGTTGCAAGAAAGACTCCTGTCGAGATTTATACTGATGGCTCAAAAATCAATGATCTTATTGGCTGCAGTTTTGTCGCGTATGAAAATTTAAATGAAGTATTTCATCAGTGTATACACCTAGGAAATCAGTGCTCCGTATTTCAAGCTGAGCTATATGCAATCAAGAAAGCAATCAACTGGGCAAATCGCTCTTATACTAATATTAACATACACATTTATACGGATTCGTTATCTGCCTACTACACAATACACAGCAATAACCTTCACCCACTTGCTGAGGATATTAGAAATGCGATATATGCATCCACCTGTACTTACACTATTACTTGGATAAGGTCCCATCAAAATGTTCTCGGTAACGAGACTGCCGACTCTCTGGCCAAACAAGCTGCTGAAGACAGCACTCTTCCTACTGAATATAATAATCTCTCGCAGCTGACTCTAAAACAACTTCTAAAAAAAGACACAATATATGCATGGCAAGATATTTGGAATAATAATAGTCATCACATTACCTATGAGTACATACCAGATCTGCATCATTTTCTTAAACTAGATTGGTTTTCCCCAAATTATTACACAACTCAGATGCTTACTGGTCATGGCAAGTTTGCCTGCTATCTTGCAAAATTTACCAATAAAACATCCGATGAATGCCTTACGTGCTCTGTTGAGGATGGTCCAAAACATTACCTCTACGACTGTATAATCTTTGAACAAGAAAGGCTGGAAATAAAACTTTTAATAGAAGAATCTGAAATTAATTGGCCATGTCGACTCTCTGACATCTGGAACAGTAAGATAATATATGATGCGTTTCAGAAACTAACCAAACGTGTCAATTACATCATGCAAAGAACAATGCACAACTAGTATGTTACTTTATGTTAATTCCTACTTAACGACTATGCTACTTTATTTTAATTGAGCAAGTTTCCTGTACATAACTTTACTTTTGAGACTGTCTCTAATTATCATTCTCTCTATTCATAAAACAAGAAACAAGTTTTTATGTTTTTATCTTATGTATTTCCCTTGGGCTGGCTTATGACATGATCTCACTGTATTGGTGGATACAATCGCGTTTACAGAATATTTATAGAATATTTTCGCAACACTACTATATTTCGTAGTCAACTAAAAGATAAAAATCTCCTATTACTGGAGCATACGCGTTCCTGCCTAAAGGGCCCTCTTGCTGATTGGTACAAATATGTTCAACCAAACTTTCCACAAAAATGCTTACTTTGACATAACTTGTGATCTGTCCACCTATGTTCAATTACGTCTACTTGGACATCTTTGGCAACATTAAATTTGTTGTAGGTTAACTACATCACAACGAACTATTAGCATTAGTGGATCTGTTTGAACTCCGTTTTGGCCACATGGGCAGCTTTACTGCCCCACATTGATTAAATGGAGCAATTACTTTAACTGCATACTCACAATTAAATTCCTGTGGTCTAGTGTACTGGTAACCACTGCATTACGTCTGTTCTGTAGCGTGCAACACAAAGTTAGTTAGTTAGTTCTAGTTTTTTGGCACAAGAGCCATACAAACTATACTGCGCCATGACAAATGGTAAAATTAAACAAAGCTAAATATCTATATCACAAAACGTCAATACAACACAAAAACACAAACAAGTGCAAACAAACAGTACAACACAAATATAAATATATACTAAATAAATAAATAAATCAGTTAAATCTCTTTATTAATATTTATAACTTTCAAAAAGTTCAGTATCTTATCAAGATTTGGCCTCTGGCCCAAAATCTCTCTCAAAGTTGCATTTCCAAAATGCTGTCTGCGACTCTAATCAAAAGCAACACAGTTGCAAAGTATATGTTTAACACTTAAAGTACAAATGCAATACTGGCATACTGGCTGGTCATCACCCTTCAAAAGGTATTGATGAGTAAGCCGAGTATGTCCAATTCTCAGACGAGTAAGAATGACTTCAGATCTCCTATCATACTGTTTCTTGTGTGTCCAATTTTCTATTATAGGTTTGATCTCGTAAAGTTTATTGTGGAATTGTTCGTTCCACACATTTTGCCATCTCTCTGCTAGTCGTTTTTTAACAACCAGCTTCAAGTCACCTCCTTCAATAAACATTGTATGCTGAGAAGAACTTGCTGACTTTGCAGCTGCATCAGCTTCTTCATTCCCTTTTATACCTACATGGCCTGGGACCCAACAAAATTTTACAAAAATATTACTCGCAATCAGATGGCAAAACAGTTTGCGAATTTTAATCACTATAGAGTGAGAACTAGGTTCATGTGAGATCAAAGCCTGAAGTGCACTAACTGAGTCAGTGTAAATAACACAGCGACGATGACCTTTACTAATTATATATTTTAAGGCTAGGTAAATAGCCTGCAACTCTGCAGTAAAGATGGAAAAATTCAATGCAATTTGTTCTGCCACGATCTCATCCTGGCAGACAAAGGCTGAGCCAACGTAATCAACCGATTTCGATCCATCAGTATAAATAGGAATTAAATTCCTGTCGTGGTGTTGAATTTCTGCAAAGTGCTGCCTATAGATGTAGTCCAAAGTGGATTCCTTAGGAAACTGCTTTAAGCTAAAGTCAACATTAATCACAGGAGTTGACCAAAGTGATATATTATCGACCTCGGCCTGTGAAATGTTGCTTGTGTCCAGGTCAATCGTGCTGCTTACGTTGGTTGGTTAAGTTAAAGTTTATTGGCACAAGGGCCACGTAGGCCAAGCTGCGCCACAACACACGGTATATATAGGTACATAAATAACAATAAAAATGAACAAAACAAAAAACCAATAACAAAAATATACAACAGTTAAACTGTGTATAACAACAACATGTATATGGATATAAATAAATAAATAATTAAATTTCTTTATAAATATTTGTAACTTTTAGAAAGTTCAATAATTTATCAACATTTGGCCTCTGGCCCAAAATCTCTTTAAAACTTGCATTTCCAAAATGCTGCCTACGAATCCGTTCAGAGGCGATGCAATTGCTCAGTATGTGCTTAACACTTACATTACAGTTGCAATACTGACATACAGGCTGGTCATCACCCTTCAAAAGGTATTGATGAGTCAGTCGAGTATGTCCAATTCTCAAACGAGTAAGAATGACCTCAGATCTCCTGTCATAAGGTTTCTTCTGTGTCCAATTTTCTATCACAGGTTTGATCTCGTGTAGTTTATTGTGGACTTGTGCGTTCCACACATTTTGCCATCTCTCCTCTAGTCGTTTTTTAACAACTAGCTTCAAGTCACCTCCTTCAATATGCATTGTATGCTGAGAAGGACTTGCTGACTTTGCAGCTGCGTCAGCTTCTTCATTCCCTCTTATACCTACATGGCCTGGGACCCAACAAAATTTTATAGAGAAATTCCTCGCAAAAAGATGGCAAATCAGCTTACGAATTTTAATCACTATGGAGTGAAAACTAGTTTCATACGAGATCAAAGCCTGAAGTGCACTAACTGAGTCAGTGTAAATCACGCAGCAACGATGACCTTTCCTATTTATATACTTTAGGGCTAAATAAATAGCCTGCAACTCCGCAGTAAAAATGGAAGACTTCGGTGCTATTTGCTCTGCCACGATTTCATCCTGGCAAACAAAGGCTAAGCCAACATAATCATCCGATTTAGATCCATCTGTGTATATAGGAATTAAATTCCTGTCACGATGTTGAATTTCTGCGAAGTGCTGTCTATAAACGTATTCTGGGGTGATTTCTTTTAGAAACTGCTTTAAGCTAAAGTCAACATTAATCACAGGAGTTGACCAAGGTGATATATTATCGACCTCGACCTGTGAAATGTTGCTTGTGTCCAGGTCAATTGTGCTGCTTACATTCTCCATTCTAATGTCAAATGTAGGG
>NW_027121361.1:0-50142 GCF_030686945.1 Centruroides vittatus
ATAACCTCCAAATAGAGGACACCAAGTAGTCCTTATTACTAGTATCAAGCAGGGCCTGGATTGCTGACCTGCTATCTGTGCAAATAATTATCTTCGAGTTCCTGTGGGAGTTGTTAGCCCACTGTAATGCTTTAACTATCGCTAGGAGTTCTGCCTGATAAATGCTGCAGTCAGTATGCATCCTCCAAGACTGGTGGTGGTTGTCTTTTTGGTTATTGTAATAGACGAAGGCCGCCCCTACTCCTGACGGGCCCTTCGAACCGTCTGTATATATATGCTTCCTCTCGGTGACAGGACTATATTGCACCTCGTTTATTGATGGGATTTCGTGAAGTTGCAGTCGCTGATCAGTGCGTGAGTGTGGTTTCAACCTTTGTATCATTTATCGCCAAATAGATGTGGAGGAGCTTCTGTCGTCCTTAGGAGATACTTGTCGTGCTTCAGTTGAATATGAAGGTCTATTGGTAGCACCCCAGCCAGGACATGAAGAGCATCATTTGAGATTGTTCTATACGCCTTAGTGACACGGAGTAAAACGTTCTGTTGGATGGAGAGCAATTTCCGTTTAATATGGACCTGTGTAACTTTATGACTCCGGGCTGCTGCTCCGTAGGCTATCATTGGGACAATTGCGCCTTGGTAAGACGTTTTTAGCGCCTCCCCTGTAAGCCCCCAGTCCTTCCTCGCCACACTGGACATCCAATTAAATAAGTTGCTGATTTTACTTCGTAAATTTTTTATATGTGGAATCCAACTCAGACTACTATCCAGGGTAACACCCAAATAAACCATGGTGTTCGAAATTTGGATTTGCTTGTTGTCGAGGTGTATTTCGGGGTGCCTTTTCCCCATTTCATACTTAGAAAGGATTATACTCGTTGTTTTAGCTGGGTTGAACTTGAGATTGTTATACTGTCCACATTGCTCAACTTTCTTTAGAATTTCGTTCGCTGAATGCTCGAGCTTAATTCTGCTGGCTTCTGAGATGATTATTACTATGTTGTCTGCGTAAGCTGTGACGTGAACCCTTTGTAAGAAGGGCTTTTGCAGGAGATCATCTAGAATTATACTCCAAAACAGGGGCCCAGAACAGGAACCCTGTGGGCAGCCAATTGTAACTTATACTCTTTGCTGTTACATTACCATAGGTCAGTGTTGCATTTCTATTAGTAAAATAATCACACACAATACGATATAAGTTATTCGGACAGTGGCTATACTCTAAATGCGACAGCAAAAGTGGCCACCATGCGCTATCGAACGATGCCTCTATGTACAGGCTGATTGCCGCAGTCCAATTATTCAGTAATCTTCCCTCCTGCAGTCTTTTAGTAACTCTGTAGATAGCACTCTCCGCGCTCATGTCCTTCTGAAAGCCGTACTGGTTCTGGTGCAATGGCCTATTCCTTATTATCCATTTTGAGATACGTTTCGTTATTAGCCTATCCAGAAGTTTACCCAATATCGGGATTAAACAAATCGGCCTATAACTCTTTGTATAGTTTAAAGGTTTGCCTTTGTAAATAGGAACTACGGTGTCTTGTTTCCAGCTTTCCGGGAATATACCAAATCTCAGGCAGCAGTTACATAAGTCTTTCAGTAATTTTGGCATTCTTCTGTGTAAATTCCTTATGATTTCATTCGTTAACCCATCGTGACCAGGTGCTTTACCATTTTGAAACTTCAATATTGCCCAGTCAATTTCTCTCGTTGTAAAGTCTGGGTCGTTCGCCCCTGAGATGAATAAGTTAGTTCGTTGCGTAACTTTGTTTGCCAAGGATTGTCCTTGTTGGGATTATCATCCTTAAAAAACTCCTTTAGTAACATCTCCAGGCTATCTTCAATATTGGAGCTCCATTCTCCTGCTTCATTTACACAGCTCGATTAGTTGGAATTTCCTCTTTAACTTTGTCGTACCCATTTGTACAGAACACTCCATGGGTCCTTAGAGCAACGTGTGCAAAACCTTTCCCAACTATTCAGTTTGGCTTTCCTTATATGCCTTTTGTACTCCCGCTGTTCTGCTATATAATCTGACTTATAATGTATCCTGTTGGTTGGGACCCTACATTTTTGGAACCTTCGTCGCTTGGCGTTGAGTTTATTCTTATGTGTTTGTAAGTCCTTATTCCACCATCAGACAATTTTTTATTTCTCCTTATATTTTGGAATGTTTTCGTTAATCACTTTGGTCAAATGTTTGATGAAACTAGTAGTCACCTGAGTAGCATCGTGTAAACTTTCGATGGAGTTAAACTCATAATTTCCTTGTGCTAAGTGCTGCACAATCCTATTCCAATTTGCACAATGTAGGTTATACTTCTGGATGTTGTTTGACGGGATGTGCGCATCCGTCACGCTATAAGTAATATATCGATGGTCTGATAAAGTGACCTTTTTTCGCACTTCCCAGTCCTTAATGTAATGGAGCGCATGATGATTACATAGTGTTAAGTCCACATTTGAAGTACCATTCGAACTCTCAAACGTCGGTAGGTTACCTGGCTCATTCAAAATATAGATGTCTTTTTCATTTATAAACATTTCTAGGATTTCACCTCTATCATCCGTCTCATCCTCAAACCAGGCGTAAGTGTGGGCGTTAAAGTCACCTCCGATTAGCACACAGTGTGTGTCATTGCATTTATCAGTGATCTCCTCAATTTTACTTAGCGCTTCCTCTATGTCCGCATCCATAGGTACATATATGCTGCCGAGAATCCACTTATTATCACC
Organism: Centruroides vittatus; assembly: GCF_030686945.1. NCBI lineage: Eukaryota > Metazoa > Arthropoda > Arachnida > Scorpiones > Buthidae > Centruroides > Centruroides vittatus. The sequence continues at coordinate 2,737 of NW_027121361.1, forward strand.
TGCGTTTATCTCTATAAAAGTCTGATATTCGTTACAATACTTCGTTAAAAGAAGACAACTGTCACTAGGGTTGATGAGTCCTATCATGGTCCAGGGGTCCCTACCCTCACAATGGAACAACTTTTGGGTACGTAATGGTTATCCATAGGGTAAGCCACCTTTGTCGTAAGGCTCTTGAATAAGAAGCCCTTCCACGGCACGTGCAGGACCTGCGACCAGCTGAAAAACTGCTGCAATACCACGGCCCAGGTTAACCTGTAAAATGTTTGTTGAAAGCAGTAAGTCTCCGATTATTACTGGTATTCCTCGTAAGATTGCCGCTATCCATTGTATGTCTTCGCCTGTATACTTCTCACTATCTTCATCCTTTCACCACAGGTACTGTGATTCGCTCTGTGCATAGTGTTAACTACTTTGTTCCTTATGCAGTTTATGCATTGTGGTACTGTTCCTTTATTTTTGCACTCCGTAAATTTATGATCTCCGCCACAGTGACTACAAAATGACTGTTCGCTAGTACACTCCTTGGCGAAATGTCCGTAGCGACAACATCTGAAACACTGGATGACATTGAAGTATTCTTCGATTCCACATCTCATCCAACCCAGGTTAATCCTTTTCTGCTTTAGCAATAACTTCTTTAGTTTGGGTGCCACCTCGCATACCCAGTGGTTGGTATCCGGCCTTCGTCCCCATTTAAACTTAACAGTAATATCATTTTGTTGGAATATCACTTCAGTTATAGTTTATTTATCCAATCCAGAAGGTACGTTATACACGATTACTTTTGGCAAAACTTTCTTAGGCTCCCTCGTTGTAAGATTACGTAGTTTTCTTATCTCCTCTATCACTTTTCCTTCAGTTCCTTGTCTTTCTACTTCTATCAAGATGCTTTTGTTCCTAATTTTTTTAACTTTAGTAATGACCATCTTTAGGTTCCGTGGGTTGATATGTTCCTGTATCTGTCGTTTTATACTCTCTGCATTTTCATTTTGGTCATTGCTCTCCACAATTATCGCTGCTCCGCTGGGCTTCCAAAACTAGACGTTTCTTAAACTTTATCAGCGTAGGTAACTGCTGTAGGACGTTGTTTATTAACTGCTATCAGGTTATCAAGTTTTGATGATATATCCTCCAATACCGTACTTTCCGTCCTGTATGTCCTTTTATAAACGTCCATCATTCTATCGAAAAGGTCCATTATACTCTTCGAATGAGTCTTAGTCCCAAGTTTAGAGTTTGCGTTGTCTTCCATATATCTTTCCAGGTCTATGCGAATGGCAAAAAGCTCCGTCAGGCCCTCGGTGGGCCCTATATAGGGGCACGTAAAATCCTCTTTACCCCTACTCATGGCATAGGCCAGAGAAACTGGGGCAGAGGAGGAAGGGAAAGATTGGCACCAGTAAGCGCCTTAGTAAAAAGATTACTGCCAAGTAAAAGATTACTGCTATTAGCACCCCCTGAAGGAGGGGAAACAGGGCCGCCACGTGTAGGCTAGCAGTAGGAGACTTAGAAAGCAGTGAACTCAACAAAGTAAAATTTAGTGTCTAGAGACAAGAAACACTAAAAGTGTGATATCTTCGAATAGTTACTCGGAGAAAAACTCACAAAATGTCGCTCACAAGATTGCTTAGGGTCTCGGCCCCAGTAGATAGGGACATTTTTTTTTATTTGATAATCATCATTTCTTCTTTCGGGGATCAGAATCATCCTTGTCCCGCAAAGCATCACAAGGAAGACGTTTCATTTATTGAGCATAATACATTACATAACAACAGAGTTTAACTTTAACACATACAGTAATAGAAATTAAATACTATATACAACAAAATTGTCTAGCTTGACAACATTACCGGTTGCTTGACCGGTACATAGGCAATGAAGAACTTATTCACCGCCTTTACATCAGTATCCTTCTGGCGAAGGTAGAAAGCTCTTTAGAAATTTCTTGATTTCTTATTAATGTATAGAGCTCTAAGGTCCTAGTGCATGTTTTAAGTTGGTGAAGTAAAGAGATCTCTATTCTTACCCTCTCGTATTTGTAACAATCTAGGAGTAAGTGGTTAATATCTTGGGTTTCTTCGCCGCAGTCGCAGCAATCGCTCCTTCGTTTTCCTATCTTCTTTAAGTAGGCATATGTATTTCCGTGTCCAGTTAATATTTGACAGGTAATGTGGTTTATTTGGAGCCAGCTTAGGTCTTTTAGCCGCTTTTCTATACTTGGCAATAGCCAGTAAGTGTGCCTACCCTTCTTTGAGTAGGTCCACCGATCTTGCCATTCTGTAATAGTCTCTTTGCGGGCCAGTCTCTTGATGCCCGAGATCGGTATCTTATTATGAGTCACCACCATGTTTTGCACTGCCTCTTTTGCTAGGGAGGTCTGCGCGTTCATTTTCACTGATGCCACAATGGGCCTTTAATCAATCAAAGCAATAACCACATCAAGGCAAGATGGATAGTCTTTTGATGTTATATGCAGTCATATTAGTGTTTGTAAATTGTTGAAGTGTGCATAGTGCCGATCTGCTATCTGTGTTCACAATGATGAGGCTGGCAGTTTGGGTTGCCGTCACCCACTCAATAGCTTTCATTATTGCGTATAGTTTGGCCTGGTAGACCGAGCACAGGTCATCAAGCCTGTATTGTTCTGTTTGAACTTCCACGCCTTCTTTGATTGCTGTAAATGCAGCTCCAACACCCCCATCCACCTTCGAGCCGTCTGTGAACAGCTCAATCTCCCCTTGTTCCTTCTCCTCTGCTATCTCTATGGCCTTTCGTTTGTAAGGCATGGGGAGCATTTCTGCAGTTGGGCTTAGGTCTATATCTTTTCCTGAGTAATCTCTTCCAGCGATGTTGATATCGAGGCCTCTTCTACAGCGGTATAGAGCCGCTTTCTCTCTGAGAATTAGGTCTATTGGCGGAGTTTCCGCTATTACTTGCAGTGTGTCCGTGGACACCGTATGGTATGCTTTTGTTAGCCTTAATAACGCACACCTTTGAGCCGATTTTAGTTTTCGTCTAATAACTTCTTTTTCGGCCGCCTTATACCAGGCGGCTGCCGCATATGTCAGCTTTTTGGGATGAACGCCCCTTTATAGATTATTTCGATTGCTTCACTATTTAGTCCCCAGTTGGACTTGGCCACTCTGGCGAGGGCGTTAAACATGTTGACGCAGTTGTATTTCACTGCTTCAGTGTGTGGTAGCCACGTTAGCTGATTATCGAGTGTGACCCCAAGATATTGGAGCCGTTTTTCTATTTGAATGGTCTCATCACCCAATTTTATCATTGGAGGCCTCTTGTACAGGTCAGGAGTGCGGCCTCTCGAGAATACAATGGCTCTTGTCTTTTTGGCATTAAAGTAGAGTTTGATATCTTCGCCTATTCTCTTGACTTTACCAAGCACATGATTTCCTATCTGCTCGAGTTCTCTGCGGGAGTCCGCTCCAAAGATTAAGATTGTATCGTCAGCGTAGGCCAGTTCAAGAATCCCTGGCCTTTTATCAATCCTTAGGAACTGGTTGTAGACCAAGTTCTAGAACAGTGGTCCGGAGTTGGAGCCCTGCGGGCATCCTCTATTCAGTTCTCTCGTGATTTTCGTGTTATTTGAGCCGTAGGTTATTTTCCTGTCATGAAGGTAATCCTTGACGATATAGTAGATGTTCATTGGACTTTGAGCCTCTCTGAGAGTATGTAGGATGAGGGGCCACCATGCATGGTCAAAAGCCCCTCTGATGTCGAGGCTAATTCCGCAACAGTACTTGTGCTTATTTAATAACTGATCAATTTCATTCACAGCTTTGCATATGACATCAACGGTCGACTTGTTAGGAAGGAAGCCATACTGTTTTGTACTTAGAAAATTCTTCTTATTGGTATGAGCCATGATCCTTTGACTTATTAAGAAGTCCAGGACTTTTCCGAGAACCGGTAACAGACTTATCGATCTGTAGCTTTTTGCCAATGTTCTATCGAGGTCATTCCCTTTAGGGATTATGACAAGTTTAGCTTCTTTCCAGATGGACGGAAAAAGATGATAGTTAAGACATTGATTGTACATTTGTATCATGTACTCTGGGTTTACCTCCCAGACTTTGTGAATTATTTCTGCGACTATGCCGTCTAGGCCCGGTGCTTTCCCTGGCTTAAGCCTGTGGATGGCGTCTTCTACTTCTTCTCTTGTGAACTCTGGGTCTACGTCGCTTTCGTACCGTTCCTCTCCTTTATCTCTTATTATCCTTTGTGTATACGTGTCAGTGTTCCAATCATCCTTAAAAAAGAATGTATCCATGAGCTTGTAAACTGTGTCTGTGACACTCTCAGTGTATGTACCGCCGTCTTGGATGGATGTTAGAAAGGCCGGGGTCTTAAGTTTCCCCGCACAGGCCTTGTAAATAAAGCCCCATGGCTTGCCTGAGCTTTCAGTGCAAAACTTTCTCCAGGATTGTAGTTTGTGTTATTTGATGGTGTCTTTATACGTTTTGCTATGATCCAAATACTCTCTTTTCTTAGCCCTGCGTTCGTTTTCATTGCGGGCTCTCTGGTATCTCCTTCGTAACCTGTTATTCTTTCTCCTCATTTCTGTTAATTCGTTTGACCACCAAGCCACTGCTTTCTGTCTTTTCTGCTTCTTAGGAATGGTTTCTTTGCAGGCCTTTATGAGTGTTTCATTAAAGGTGGTTATTACGCCTTCCACTTCTATTCTGTCTTTACAGTTCTTTAGATTTGTCGTATTCATTGCCGCTGCTATCTTACTTTTAAAGCTCGACCAGTCTGCTTTGTTTATTGCATAGTGAGCACGTAGTTCTGCATCTTGTGACCAGTCATCTCCACCCACTTCGAAAAATATGTAGCTGTGGTCACTTAGACTACATGCCAGACTACACGAAGAGACATGCCAGGACTTGGTTTTATTCAGTGCTTTCCCGTTACAAATGGTCAGATCAATCCAGCTCTGGCCAATGGGCGCATCAAAAGTTGGAAGAGAGTCTGGCTGGTTTAAAAGAAAGAGGCTGTTGGCATTGGTAAACTCTATGATTTGATCCGCACGACCATCGTTGTCTGGGTCTCCCCACAACTTGGAGTGCGCATTAAGGTCTCCGCATAGGATTATATGCTTGTTAGAGAAACGTTTGTATCAGTTTTTGCAATTTATGCAGTATCGGATTTAATTCCATAGTTATGGTACAATATGCACTGACAAAGAGAAAATTAGTGCTCTTATTTCTGACTTCTAGGCAAGTTATGTACTTGTCGCTCTCTTCAATGTGAAAAATTACCGGGATATTAGGGTTGCTGATGATGGCAGCCGTAGACAGGCAATGGTCCTTATTATAAATAACTTTATACGAGGTGCGTAAACACGCTGGTTCTTCTCTCCGGCAGTACGGCTCTTGAATTATCGCCATATCCACCTTTTCTAACGTCTTGCATAAGGTCGACGTACCACTAATCGATCTTTGAACATTGATTTGTACTACTTTGAACGGGCGGTCTTGTTGTTGACTTATGGTATTACTCTCCATAGTCTGTCTTTGCTATGATCATTTTGCGTACCTTTTGGACTAGTGGGCATCGTTTCGAGCAGGCATTGTGATTTGTTTCCCTTAGCTTTTCTCGTTTGCAGTTTACGCAGTCTGCTTTCTCTTTATTCGGGCATTCTTTAAACTTGTGATTATGGCCGCACTGGCTGCATGTGGGCCCTTTCTCTTTACAATCACGGGCTATATGTCCTATTCTACAGCAGTCAAAGCATTGAGTGACAGAGATGTAGTCCTCTGCACCGCACCTGGACCAACCCAGGTTTACTTTTTTCGTCTTCAGGATTAGTCTTCTTATGATTGGGTTCACTTCGATAACCCAATTTGTAGAGTTCTTGTTTTTATTTCCGAACTGGAATTTTATATTCACTTGGCCATTAAATTCTTCTTGTGTGACATTGCTGTTAATGATGTCGTTCTGTTCATAAAGGCATTCTTTGATCTCTTCTTTTGTTATGTCTGTTCCCACGCCATATAACACAACTTTCGGTTTTCGTTTGAACGGTTATTTGGTCTTTAGTCCTGTCTTCTCCTCAATTACTTGTCTTAACTTCGTCTTCTTGTCGGGTGTGCCAACTTCTGTAGCCACCCCTCCTCTTTTTTTCAACTTCCTAACGGCTTGTATGCCTATTTCCATCTGTTTTGGGCTGATATGTTTCTTTAGTATCGATTTAGTTACTTCGGCATCTTCGTTTTCCTTTTCCGGTTCTACGAAAATAATTTCTTTCTTTGGCTTAGCAGCCTTTTGGGTGGTAACCTGGGCATAACTTGGTCCCGCACTACTCCTAGTTTCTAATACCTTGTCAATCTTGACTCTTAGGTCCTCTACTGCTGCTTGCAGTGGATCCACCGTTGTTTTGCTCAGCAAGTCTATAATTCTATCGATTTGAGCGCAGACAAATGCGACGTGTTCTCCCGTCCCAAGTCTGCAGGTGCTATTTTCCATCATGTATACTTTAACTTCGTCGCAAATCCTCTCCGCGACTTTGACTTTTCCTTCCTCTCTTGAAATTTCCATTTCTCCTTGAGACAACACCTCGTCGTCCAACTCAGAGATGTGTGGCCTCTTGGCCATAGTCCTGATAAGGACTTTGATGTCAAACGTTTGCTAAAAGACGCAGAAGTTGCTCAGTTTCGTCACCCACTAGGGGTTACTCACGGGTGGAACCACGAGGAGGTGCAACTCTGCTTCCCCGTGGATATGAAACTAAAGCGTCACAAAAGAGCTCGCTAGACTAAAACGCAGGCAAATACACGCCGAAAACTGTCTAATCGCTCACGAAAAACGCTATCACATCAATGGGGCATCTGCCCAGTAGATAGGGACACTTCACTTTTACTTTGTAAAGACTTTATTCAACACAAGCCTCAGCACCGCTAAGCATCGCTGAGGTGATAGTACAGGTAATACATTTGTTATCAGTTTTGTATAACGTACAGCATATTACAGTAAGTATAAGAATGATGCAAGAAACATTAGCTAAATTACAACTGTAAAACTGAAATAAACACTAATAAAAGCTCAGCACAACATAGTAAATACTTAACAATGTGATGCCATGAAAATATATACATTGTGCAGAATAGTGAAGATAGAGGCTTATAATGCTGCAATGCAACATTCCGACACCAGTCATTGTACCGATGTTCTTTTGAAATAATTTTTGACTAGGTCCTTAAAGGCTTGCATAAGGCTTTTATTTTGTATAAGAGTGTGTATGTCTCTTGGCCACTCAACATCAGTTGGTAACAGAGATATAATAGTATTCCTACTGTCTTCAAGCATTGGACAATGAAGTATGTAGTGTTTGGCACCATCTTGTATATCACATACATCACAATTATCGTTGCTTGCATTTGTGAATCTTTTTAAGTAGTTATTAAATTTTCCGTGCCCAGTATAAAACTGAGTCATGTAGTGGTCTATGTAATGCTTGACATTAGTAGACACCCTTGGAAACAGTTCCTTTGTTATATTTGTGCTTTGCATATCCCAAATATTTTGCCAATCCTTTATTACTATTTGTTTGATTTTATTGACTATATAACTTTTTGGTATTGCAGTGTACTGTTGCTCAACATTATTTGATATAGCTGTTCGAGCCAATTCGTCCGCCCTCTCGTTTCCAGTTAGGCCTGCATGCCCCCTGACCCAAACCACTGCAAACCTGTTCCTTTTCCTAATCATTTCATGTAAGATATCATGAACTAATGGATGGTTCCAGTAAAGGTTTTTAATCGCTTGTAAAGAAGAACAGGAGTCCGTAAAGATGTTGACCTTGCTTTCATCATTGTTGTTATTACTCCATTTAACTGCGCTTAAGATGGCCCTAAGTTCAGCCTGGAACACGGAGCAAGTATTTCCAAGTTTCTCTGTGTAGTTATATACTTCCTTCCCTTCTTGGTAAACCACCATGGCACATCCCACTCCCTCGTCTGTCTTGGAACCATCGGTATATATGTTAGTTGATTGGTCCATCCAAGGGTGGTCACTTATACTGGGCCAATTCCAAGGTGCAACTGTTGTGATATTCTTTTGTGTTCTTTCAATGTCTGCATAATGTTCGCCATTTATTCTTATCTCTTTGCCTTTCCTCAACTTATGCCTTTTTATAATGCTTTCTAGGGGTGCATATACTTTTCGTTTTGTATGAATCGATCTGTAAAAGCAGATCAGTCCTTGTCACGTGATACAGATAGTTTCTGTCATGGCGGAAAGTATACAAGTAGGATCGAAGATGGCGGCAAACATTTGTTAGTTATTAATAGTCTCTCCTCGTTAGTTAACATATACTGAGTTATAAAAATATTATACGTATAATATCTTTGTAACTCTGTATATCTTAACTAACAAGGATCAATTAATTAAATTAAAATTATTCATTTTATCTCTCGATATTAAAACTGTAGTTAGTACTAAACGACATACGTTGTTATGAATTATCCTTTATTTGACAAAATTGTTTGTGCTCATTCATACGAATTTTAATTCGTATTACTCTATGAATAAAATTGTTTTCCACAAAATAACATTTAAATAAAAATTTTACAAACTTAAAGAAAATAAAACTTGCAGAAAAGATAAAAGTGCACGCCATACATTCTTGAAGTTCAACTTCTCAAAATTGTCTCTAAATACTTATTTTTTCATCTCAGTTTATCGGATATTTTAATAATGATGTTTTTACTTGCCATTTAATAGTTTTAAATAAGTTTCTTTGTCAACAATTAAACGTGTTTCTTCGTTATTTACTGTAAGCTTAACTTTAACCATGGAAGCCGCCATCTTTAATCTTTTTTATCCGATCCAAACGATCCTATTCTCCGCTCGGATTAGTTTGATCGCGATCCAGTTGATCCTAGATGGCGTTTGTATACGCAAATAGAGATTGATCGGATCGCAGTAGTTCCTTTGTATACACGATTTGAACGATCGAAGTGATCTTGGATCAGTTAGATTCCAAAAGTATATGCACCCTAGTTGTAAGCAAATGGGTGGCTTACCGGCAATGACTTGCAAGGCAGTAGTTGGGAAGACACACTTGGACAGGAAATTACTGGCAGCTCAGAGAAGGACCTTGTTAAGGATATGCAAAGCTTACTCAACCGCCCAAGTCCATCCTCCCAAACCGGGGCAGCATAGCCAACAATAGGCAAGAAAACGGAATCATAAATGATGCTGGTAATCTCAGAACTAAGTCCCCACCTATTCTTGGCCACTTTAGAGAGCTCATTGAAGATTAAATTCGTCCTGTCGCAAATATAAGTAGCATGAGGGATCCAACTGAGATTATGATGAATTATAATCCCCAAATACTTGATTGTTTTTTCAATTTTTACAGTTCTGTTTCCCATTTTAATTGTAGGAGTTCTTTTATATAGATAAGGTGCTCCGGGTTTTGTAAATATTATACCTCTTGTCTTGTTTGGATTAAATTGGAGTCTGTTGTCTTTTCCCCAAACTGTTATTTTATGTAGGATTGAATTGGCCCTTTGCTCGATTTCATTTCTGGAGTATGCTGCCACTAAGATCATGGCATCATCAGCGAATGCAGTGACCCAATCATTTCCGAAATCATTATCAATGAATCCATCAAATAATAAATTCCAAAGCCACAGGGCCCAGGACTGAACCCTGCGGGCACCCCCTATCAATTTTCCTGGTGTATGCCTCTTTACCAACGAACAGTGTTGCTGTTCTGTCTTGTAGATAGTTTCTTATTATATTGTATAGGTAGTCAAGACATTTGTATTGTTTCAGTCTGTGCATTATCAGTGGCCACCATGCCAAATTCAAGGCTCCTGAGATATCTAGGCTTAGTCCCAAAACATATGGATGCATGGTTAAAAGTTCTTTAATTTTATTAGTGACCGAGAGGATTGCATCAGTTGTATCAGTTCCGATCCGAAAACCGTATTGTTTTTTATTAAAAAGATTGTGTTTATGAAGATGCAAATTTAGTCTATTTAGGATCAACCTCTCCATAACCTTCCCCATTATTGGCAACAATGAGATGTTTCTGTAATCATTGGGTGACTTATTAGTATTATTCTTATTTTTTGGGATAAGTACCACTCTTGCTTTTTTCCATGCCTTAGGAAAAAATTGATATTTGAGACAGCAATTGTAAATTGTTTGCAGAATATTAGGGCGGTACCTCCAAATTTGTATAATTATGTCTGCCGATATACCATCGAGGCCTGGGGCTTTCCTTGCCGCCAGTCTTTTGATTGCTGCATCAATCTTAGTAATGGTAAAAGGTGGAGGACTAGTACCTGGTATGTATTCTTCTATGTTTGCCCTTATTCTCCTCTGTGTCATATTGTCCTGTAAGGGGTCATCCCCAGGGCAAAGTGTTTCCATTAATAATTCAATCGTTTCTAGTTTGTTTTTTGCTTTTCCATCCTTTCCTATGAGTTCTTCAAGGCAATGTGGGTTCTTAAGTTTATTGGCACAATGCTTATATATGAATCCCCACTGATCAGTGGTGGCAGAAGAGCAGAAATCCCTCCATGAGTTGATTTTAGCTTCTTTTATTGCCTTTTTGTATTTTGTTTGGTATTCCAGATATGTCCTTCTTAACCTATCTCTTTCAGCTCCTCTGCTTTTCTGGTATTTTTTTCTGTTGTGTGTATTAATTGTCCTCATGTTCACTAGTTCGTCACTCCACAAAGGATTTCCTTTTTTCCTTGGTTTACCTGTTTCAAAACTTTCATCACATATTTCATTAATTTGTTTAATCTGTCTATCAACAGTTATCAATGCAGTATTCCTATCGCAAGGCTTTTTCCTTAAATCCAATTTATTATCCAGCATTGAAATGAGGTAATCCCAATTGGCTCTTCTGGTATTATAAATTTTTGTACCATTACAAGCATTGGTAATAGTATTGGGGCCGGTATGAGTATTATGCCACATGTAACGTCAATCTCCAAGTGTCTAAAGGTATTTGGTATGTTAAAGCAGAGTATTAGGTATGAGTGGGGCTCCAGTTTCACGACTCAATGTATTTCATAATGTTAGTGCCTTTACTGGCACTAACATTATGATCGTTGGAGACATGAATGCCCATTCCCCAGCGTGGGGTGGTGATTGCCTCGACACCAGAGGGAGACTTCTAGAAGAATTCTTTGCCTCCAATAGTATGTACATCGTTAACAATTCACTCTCGCAACCAACTTTCACCTCAAGCAAAGGTGAGAGCCGGATCGATGTAACCACCTGTAATGAGGAACTTCTTCCGCACATCAGCAACTGGCGAATTTTAGATGAAGACAGTATCAGCAAGCATGCTTACATAGCATATGAAATAGTGAAGGCAGGTTACAACAATTCAGTGATCCACAATAACAGCAATAGGTATAATGTCTCTAAGGCAAACTGGGATGAAATGCAACTTTTTCTACAAGACACCTAAATGAAAGCTACTCCCAGGATTCTTCAGAAGTCAGATCACAAATTAAACATGATATTAATACAATCAATATAGCTTGCAAAATATACATCCCAATAAAGAAATATAAAAACAGAAGCGTCCCATGGTGGACTGCAAGACTGACCAATCTCAGAAAAGAATGTCTTAAACTTAGGAAAAGATACAAACGAAGTTTGAATGATGACATAAGATCAATACATAAAGAAGCATACCTGCAATGCCAGCGCACCTATAAATGTTACATAAAAGAGGAGAAGACAAATAGCTGGAGGGAGTTTTGCTCCAAACTCTCAACCAATCCATGGGGATATATCACGCGAATATGCACAAATAAGCTGCGCAATACTCAAATCTTGACCACGACAAGCAGTAATACTGAACCAAAGACACTCTTGGAAACCATGCAGGATAAGCTGGATACTTTTTGTATCAAGGATAATCAAATTGAGGACTCAGACTAGCAAAGGCAGCTAAGGACGGACATGTTCAAATTGGAGAATACAGACAACATAGCACCCTTCTCTATGGAAGAAATAGGTCGTACCATTGCTAACATGGACAGGGGCAAGGCCCCTGGTTTTGATGAGATCACTGCAGACATCGTTGTTAACTTGTGGAACATTATTCCTTGCTACCTCCACAGGATGTATAATGCCTGCCTATTACATGCTATTTTCCCTACGGAATAGAAAATGCCCAAGATAGCCCCAGTGCCAAAACCTGGCTCGGCGAACGATGTAAGGCCCATTTCCCTATTACCGGTTATGGGAAAAGTCCTTGAAAAGCTAATAGTCAACAGGCTGACATGGTTAACTGAAAAAAACAACTCCATTAGTGACCACCAATTTGGTTTCAGAATGCAAAGATCAGCAGAAGATGCTATACAGCAGGTGGTAAATAACATAGAGCAGCTTCTAGTGGAGAATAAATACGTCCTTGAAGTCAGCCTTGACATTTCGAAGGCTTTCGATAGTGCCTGGTGGCCCCTCATAACATATCAACTTTGCAACATAAACTGCCCAAGAAAAATACTTCAGCTGCTGCATGACTACCTAAAAGACCGGAAGGCAATCCTAGAATATCGACAACACAGTGTAACAAATACTATTTGTAAAGGATGCCCACAGGGGTCTGTGTGTGGACCTCTGTTATGGAACATTACGTTCGATGCATTTTTAAGAAACAATTTCGGGCAGGATTGTATTATAGCCTATGCAGATGACGTGATGTTGCTGATGGGGGGCCGGTCCAGAGCTGACCTGGAAAACAGAAAAAAAATATAATTCTCAACAAGATATACAAGTGAGGCCTGGAGTACAAGCTGACCTTTAACCCTAACAAAACAAAAGGGATTGTATTCAATAGATCAGGACAGCAGAACCCGTATTTAAGGCCACCCCATTTGAAAATGAATAATACCACAATTAAAGTTGAGAAATCATTGAAGTACTTGGGAGTTTTCCTGGATTTTAGATTATCTTGGGACAAACATATTGAATATGTGACCTCAAAAACTGGAATGATTATGAACTCCTTTGCACAGGTCGCTAAAAAAGACTGGGGTGTAAATAGTGACACAATGTCCATTATATACGACGCCATCTTCTTACCGATTATTACATACGCCTGCGGCACCTGGGGATGGGCAGCTCGGAAAGTACATCCGAAAAGAAAACTCATATCAGCCCAGAGACGAGCGCTACTTTTGATGACCAAATCTTATTGTACAGTAAGCAATAGGTGCCTTCAGGTGCTTGCTAAAAAACCACCGATTGATATTGAAATCCACAAAAAGGAAAGTATCAACAGGTTAAGTGGGGCGGTGGTATAACAATTCTTAACAACACTATACAACAGATGACGTAGTGTGGACTACCCCATATAATAAAACATTATTTCCGATTGGCTACACAACGAAAATTGAGATAAACACCGATAGTAATAATATTGATATCTATACCGATGGATTGAAAATTAATGACGCTGTTGGATGCAGCTTGGTGGTGTACGAGACCACCCAGGAAACCTCACACCAGGTTTTTCGCCTAAACGATAGGTGCACAGTTTTCCAGGCAGAGTTATATGCTATTGGTAAAGCGGTGGAAACCGTTAATAGAAATTATAACAATATCAATGCCACTATTCATACTGACTCACTATCTGCGTATAAGATCATCAAGAGTGCAAAACTACACCCCCTGGCAGAAAACGTCAGGAACAACATTTGGCTGTCAAACAACATAATATGCCTTGCATGGGTGAAAGCTCATCAGGGTGTTATTGGCAATGAAAGGGCAGACTTTCTTGCCAAATCTGCCAGTGCTCTTGACAAGAACCAAATCGAATACAAGAAAATTAGCAGAAGAACCTTACGTAGCATGCTGTGGAGTGAAACTTTACACTTATGGCAAACATTGTGGGACCAAGACAGCAATCATATCACCTATAGATTCATTCCTGACGTTCAGGAATTCCTTCAAAACAAATGGTATACTCCTAACTTTTACACCAATCAAATATTAACTGGTCATGGCAAGTTCTCTAAATACTTGACTAGGTTTACGAACAGCAACACTGATGTCTGTCCTGCATTCGGTGTTGTTGATGGCCCAGAACATTACCTTTTTGATTGCATCATTGTGTGAAAAAGAAAGAACTGAATTCAAGCTATTACTAGATACTTACAAGGTGCCCTGGCCATGTAAGCATACTGACATTTGGCTAAAAAAAAAATCTACGACAACTTCAAGCAGCTTGCCAAGAGAATCTGCAACATCAACGCTCTTTCTATTCACAGCTAATGTTTTGGCTCAAATGATGCCTTCCTTGCCGCTGACTGCAACACACGAAATGTGTGTTTGCTGTTTCAGCAGGCCTGTTTATATTGTATAATTTTGTATTTGTATCTGTATTATATATTTTATACTTGTATCTTATATTTTGTAATTTTGTATTCTTGCATTATTAATTTTGTATTATGTATCTGTGTCATTATACTTTGTACTTTGTATCTTCAAATTTTTTTTTTTTTTCTTTTTTATATTTGTATTCACATTTTATATTTGTACTCTCATATTTTTATTTTTGAATATTATACCTTGTAATTTTATATACTCGCATTTTGTATTTTGTGTTATGTATCTCTGTATTCTTATGACCTGTACTTTGTATCTTCAAATCTCTATATTTGTATTCATATTTATATTTGTACTTTTATACTTTTTTTTATATTGGTACCTTATTTCTTGTAATTTTGTAATCTTGTATTATTGTACTTTGAGTTTTGTATCCCTGTATTTGTACATTGTACTTAGTATTTATATCTCTGTATTTTTGCATTTATGTAATTTTTGTACTTTGTAATACTGTATTTTTCTTCTGTACCTTGTATTTCTAGTATTTGTACACTTGTATTTCCTCCACTCTAAATGAGTATGGTTCTTCTGTACACTTTGCCTGGTAGTGCCTATGCAAAACCAGGCCATGTACTACTTTTCTGCCAATAAACCTAAACCTATATGTCCTTATCTACTCCTCTTCAAAGCCACCATTTAGAGAGGAGTAGATAGGGACAGTAAGAATCTCGTTAATCCATTCAAACGCGGTTAAATGGCGGGAGTAACTATGACTCTCTTAAGAGAGCCAAATGCCACGTCATCTAATTAGTGACATGCAAGAATGGATTAACGAGATTCCCACTGTCCCTATCGTTTTGGATGTTCTAAAATGGATAAGCTGCTGGTTTTTGTGCTCTGTGGATTTTTTAGTGATTTATGCGGAAATAAGCATTCCCGATTGAAAATTTTTGTGGATTTGTACTTCGGAAGATAAAGGGGAAGAAACAACGTCAAGTAGGCACTTTCACACTTATTATTTTTAGAATTACACCCCAAAAACCGCTTTTCTCGATTTTCCGGGTTTTTGCTTTCGAATAACCGGGTTTTTGCGTCTTCATCGGGTACGGGACCCTTATATGAACAGGGTTGCCGAAAATTGGGTCTCTGCGACCAATATTTATTGCGTTACACGTCCACTTCCGGTTCGGCAGTCGAACGTCGGTTTTGAGCTTCCGGTTCGTTCTATCCCTACAATATCCGGGTGGTTCCTACAGGACGATATAAGCATCTTCTGTTTCAATTTTCGTTAAAATCGGACTGTTGGTTTTTAAATTATGGCAAAAGTTAAATTGAATTCCAAAATCAACATTTCCATCTTTTTGGTCGCCATAGCAACGGTCATTGACCTTTCGATCGATCATAAATTCTAAAAACGGTTTATATTAACTTTATTTTTAAGTTTACACCTTACATATTATATATTTTCGGAATCGGGATGACCCATAGATTACAAATATTATGATTATAATAATTTTGGATTAATATATAGAAAACTATTTGTATTATTATTATTTTTTGCTATGGATTCTTCTATATACAGTTCAAATATCGGAATTTTTACACACTCGGAATTTTTCTTTATCTCTATATCTTTATATAATAAATATATAAGTATTATAATAATTATATAGCCTTAGTTCTTGTTTTAAACAATTGTATTATAATAAGATAACGACTAAAACTTTATGATTATGGATAATATATTAGATGTTGTGCAAGACACTACAGAATTCTCTATGGAATCTGCACGAGAGCAATTTCAACAGCAAACACAAGACATACTGGGGAAAATAAAAGCGTATGCAATTGCTAATCCAGAATGGTAAATTTCATGTTGCTGCTCATTTGCAATTTATACTTAGACCAGTTTCAAAAGGTTATTAATTTAACTGAAAATATATTCGATAAATTAACACTTCCCAACGAATACACAACCTAGGCGCTTCAATAACTAACAGGGAAGATGCAATGATCAAAAACATAGAACACTTCGAAGACACTCAAAACCAGATCTTGAAAAAATTAGAAAGAATTGAAGATTGCATGAATAAACATACATGCACTGATAATAATATCGATGTACATAAAGAGCTATTGGGAAAATTTGCTGAGATAGATGACAAATCTACTAAAATTCTAAACAGCACCACAGATACACATACCCAATTGATAGAGAAAATAGATAATATTGAGACCATTGTGGACAAATACAGTCATAATAAAGGGTGCATAGATACTCAGCGTGCCATCTTGGAAAAGTTAAGCGCGATTACAGATATGCCAACTCTACCGTCCACCCACTGAAACTTTCTATTGATTCGCAACAAGCTGTTTTAGAAAAATTAAACAAAATTGAAGAACATACGATTCGAAATGCGCAGCCAACACAATTATACAGCACAGCTGTCAAACAAGGCAGAATTTTTCGAAACAGTACTGCGAACCAGAAAGAATTACCTATGAGAGAAGTATTGCTAGTATACAATAAAGATAAAGACAAGGCTGATAGTAATGTCATTCGTAAGCTATTGCAATTTAAATTAAAACCGTCCACACTGCATATTGGCATCGATAAAATTCGTAAGATTAGAGGGTGAGGACTGGCAATAGAGCTTGAATCCAGAGAGGACGTTTTACAATTCTTGAAAAAAACCATAGAAAACAGATACCAGAACTAATCACTAGACGCCCGAAGAAACGATGGCCACACGTAGTAATTTACTCTATACACAACGACATAAAAAAGGAGGATCTACCTCATTTAATATTTCAGCAAAATCAACTTATATTTGAAAGATTTACGCAGGATGAATTTACTGAACAATTTAAACCGAAATTTATTTTAAATAAACGAAATTCCACTTACAAAAATTGGACCATTGAGGTATCTCCTATGGTAAGAAGAATTCTTCTTGAAATGAACAAAATAAATATTGAATGGTGGGTCTATCGAATGATGAGTTGCCCTCGTAGATTATCTCTCTCAATTATATTTTCTTGGTTTTTTTATTATATTTATATTATGTTGTATGAAACAATTTGTTATGATTTTTCGTTTGATTTTATTTGTATTCTGTGTATCGCATTTGTTTGTCATTGTGGGATATATTCATATATTCAATTGACTTTTGGTTTTATTGTTGTAGGTGTTTATTATGAAACTGAGTATTACTAGACTTAGTCATGGTACACTCTAAGAAGCTTGCGTACTCTTCTGAATGGCTGTGCAACAGTCATCTTGTCGTCGATATGCCGGTTCCCGGTGGGCATAGCGACAGTTTCGAGCAGTTAGTTACGCTCGTGCATACTGCGCTCACAATGCGAGGCGGCCTACGTAGATGGAGTAACCAAAACGCCCAGGCATTAGCCTAACGAGGAAGGAGGAAAAAGAGAAGAGATAATCCAGTGCCAACTCGACATCGTGACCATTCAATATTTATTTTGTTCATTTCAAGAAGAATTCTTCTTACCATAGGAGATACCTCAATGGTCCAATTTTTGTAAGTGGAATTTCGTTTATTTAAAATAAATTTCGGTTTAAATTGTTCAGTAAATTCATCCTGCGTAAATCTTTCAAATATAAGTTGATTTTGCTGAAATATTAAATGAGGTAGATCCTCCTTTTTTATGTCGTTGTGTATAGAGTAAATTACTACGTGTGGCCATCGTTTCTTCGGGCGTCTAGTGATTAGTTCTGGTATCTGTTCTTCTATGGTTTTTTCTCAGAATTGTAAAACGTCCTCTCTGGATTCAAGCTCTATTGCCAGTCCTCACCCTCTAATCTTACGAATTTTATCGATGCCAATATGCAGTGTGGACGGTTTTAATTTAAATTGCAATAGCTTACGAATGACATTACTATCAGCCTTGTCTTTATCTTTATTGTATACTAGCAATACTTCTCTCATAGGTAATTCTTTCTGGTTCGCAGTACTGTTTCGAAAAATTCTGCCTTGTTTGACAGCTGTGCTGTATAATTGTGTTGGCTGCGCATTTCGAATCGTATGTTCTTCAATTTTGTTTAATTTTTCTAAAACAGCTTGTTGCGAATCAATGAAAGTTTCAGTGGGTGGAGGTAGAGTTGGCATATCTGTAATCGCGCTTAACTTTTCCAAGATGGCACGCTGAGTATCTATGCACCCTTTATTATGACTGTATTTGTCCACGATTGTCTCAATATTATCTATTTTCTCTATCAATTGGGTATGTGTATCTGTGGTGCTGTTTAGAATTTTAGTAGATTTGTCATCTATCTCAGCAAATTTTCCCAATAGCTCTTTATGTACATCGATATTATTATCAGTGCATGTATGTTTATTCATGCAATCTTCAATTCTTTCTAATTTTTTCAAGATCTGGTTTTGAGTGTCTTCGAAGTGTTCTATGTTTTTGATCATTGCATCTTCCCTGTTAGTTATTGAAGCGCCTAGGTTGTGTATTCGTTGGGAGTGTTAATTTATCAAATATATTTTCAGTTAAATTTAATAACCTTTTGAAAACTGGTCTAGTATAAATTGCAAATGAGCAGCAACATGAAATTTTCCATTTGGATTAGCAATTGCATACGCTTTTATTTTCCCCAGTATGTCTTGTGTTTGCTGTTGAAATTGCTCTCGTGCAGATTCCATAGAGAATTCTGTAGTGTCTTGCACAACATCTAATATATTATCCATAATCATAAAGTTTTAGTCGTTATCTTATTATAATACAATTGTTTAAAACAAGAACTAAGGCTATATAATTATTATAATACTTATATATTTATTATATAAAGATATAGAGATAAAGAAAAATTCCGAGTGTGTAAAAATTCCGATATTTGAACTGTATATAGAAGAATCCATAGCAAAAAATAATAATAATACAAATAGTTTTCTATATATTAATCCAAAATTATTATAATCATAATATTTGTAATCTATGGGTCATCCCGATTCCGAAAATATATAATATGTAAGGTGTAAACTTAAAAATAAAGTTAATATAAACCGTTTTTAGAATTTATGATCGATCGAAAGGTCAATGACCGTTGCTATGGCGACCAAAAAGATGGAAATGTTGATTTTGGAATTCAATTTAACTTTTGCCATAATTTAAAAACCAACAGTCCGATTTTAACGAAAATTGAAACAGAAGATGCTTATATCGTCCTGTAGGAACCACCCGGATATTGTAGGGATAGAACGAACCGGAAGCTCAAAACCGACGTTCGACTGCCGAACCGGAAGTGGACGTGTAACGCAATAAATATTGGTCGCAGAGACCCAATTTTCGGCAACCCTGTTCATATAAGGGTCCCGTACCCGATGAAGACGCAAAAACCCGGTTATTCGAAAGCAAAAACCCGGAAAATCGAGAAAAGCGGTTTTTGGGGTGTAATTCTAAAAATAATAAGTGTGAAAGTGCCTACTTGACGTTGTTTCTTCCCCTTTATCTTCCGAAGTACAAATCCACAAAAATTTTCAATCGGGAATGCTTATTTCCGCATAAATCACTAAAAAATCCACAGAGCACAAAAACCAGCAGCTTATCCATTTTAGAACATCCAAAACGATAGGGACAGTGGGAATCTCGTTAATCCATTCTTGCATGTCACTAATTAGATGACGTGGCATTTGGCTCTCTTAAGAGAGTCATAGTTACTCCCGCCATTTAACCGCGTTTGAATGGATTAACGAGATTCTTACTGTCCCTATCTACTCCTCTCTAAATGGTGGCTTTGAAGAGGAGTAGATAAGGACATATAGGTTTAGGTTTATTGGCAGAAAAGTAGTACATGGCCTGGTTTTGCATAGGCACTACCAGGCAAAGTGTACAGAAGAACCATACTCATTTAGAGTGGAGGAAATACAAGTGTACAAATACTAGAAATACAAGGTACAGAAGAAAAATACAGTATTACAAAGTACAAAATTACATAAATGCAAAAATACAGAGATATAAATACTAAGTACAATGTACAAATACAGGGATACAAAACTCAAAGTACAATAATACAAGATTACAAAATTACAAGAAATAAGGTACCAATATAAAAAAAAGTATAAAAGTACAAATATAAATATGAATACAAATATAGAGATTTGAAGATACAAAGTACAGGTCATAAGAATACAGAGATACATAACACAAAATACAAAATGCGAGTATATAAAATTACAAGGTATAATATTCAAAAATAAAAATATGAGAGTACAAATATAAAATGTGAATACAAATATAAAAAAGAAAAAAAAAAAAAATTTGAAGATACAAAGTACAAAGTATAATGACACAGATACATAATACAAAATTAATAATGCAAGAATACAAAATTACAAAATATAAGATACAAGTATAAAATATATAATACAGATACAAATACAAAATTATACAATATAAACAGGCCTGCTGAAACAGCAAACACACATTTCGTGTGTTGCAGTCAGCGGCAAGGAAGGCATCATTTGAGCCAAAACATTAGCTGTGAATAGAAAGAGCGTTGATGTTGCAGATTCTCTTGGCAAGCTGCTTGAAGTTGTCGTAGATTTTTTTTTTAGCCAAATGTCAGTATGCTTACATGGCCAGGGCACCTTGTAAGTATCTAGTAATAGCTTGAATTCAGTTCTTTCTTTTTCACACAATGATGCAATCAAAAAGGTAATGTTCTGGGCCATCAACAACACCGAATGCAGGACAGACATCAGTGTTGCTGTTCGTAAACCTAGTCAAGTATTTAGAGAACTTGCCATGACCAGTTAATATTTGATTGGTGTAAAAGTTAGGAGTATACCATTTGTTTTGAAGGAATTCCTGAACGTCAGGAATGAATCTATAGGTGATATGATTGCTGTCTTGGTCCCACAATGTTTGCCATAAGTGTAAAGTTTCACTCCACAGCATGCTACGTAAGGTTCTTCTGCTAATTTTCTTGTATTCGATTTGGTTCTTGTCAAGAGCACTGGCAGATTTGGCAAGAAAGTCTGCCCTTTCATTGCCAATAACACCCTGATGAGCTTTCACCCATGCAAGGCATATTATGTTGTTTGACAGCCAAATGTTGTTCCTGACGTTTTCTGCCAGGGGGTGTAGTTTTGCACTCTTGATGATCTTATACGCAGATAGTGAGTCAGTATGAATAGTGGCATTGATATTGTTATAATTTCTATTAACGGTTTCCACCGCTTTACCAATAGCATATAACTCTGCCTGGAAAACTGTGCACCTATCGTTTAGGCGAAAAACCTGGTGTGAGGTTTCCTGGGTGGTCTCGTACACCACCAAGCTGCATCCAACAGCGTCATTAATTTTCAATCCATCGGTATAGATATCAATATTATTACTATCGGTGTTTATCTCAATTTTCGTTGTGTAGCCAATCGGAAATAATGTTTTATTATATGGGGTAGTCCACACTACGTCATCTGTTGTATAGTGTTGTTAAGAATTGTTATACCACCGCCCCACTTAACCTGTTGATACTTTCCTTTTTGTGATTTCAATATCAATCGGTGGTTTTTTAGCAAGCACCTGAAGGCACCTATTGCTTACTGTACAATAAGATTTGGTCATCAAAAGTAGCGCTCGTCTCTGGGCTGATATGAGTTTTCTTTTCGGATGTACTTTCCGAGCTGCCCATCCCCAGGTGCCGCAGGCGTATGTAATAATCGGTAAGAAGATGGCGTCGTATATAATGGACATTGTGTCACTATTTACACCCCAGTCTTTTTTAGCGACCTGTGCAAAGGAGTTCATAATCATTCCAGTTTTTGAGGTCACATATTCAATATGTTTGTCCCAAGATAATCTAAAATCCAGGAAAACTCCCAAGTACTTCAATGATTTCTCAACTTTAATTGTGGTATTATTCATTTTCAAATGGGGTGGCCTTAAATACGGGTTCTGCTGTCCTGATCTATTGAATACAATCCCTTTTGTTTTGTTAGGGTTAAAGGTCAGCTTGTACTCCAGGCCTCACTTGTATATCTTGTTGAGAATTATATTTTTTTTCTGTTTTCCAGGTCAGCTCTGGACCGGCCCCCCATCAGCAACATCACGTCATCTGCATAGGCTATAATACAATCCTGCCCGAAATTGTTTCTTAAAAATGCATCGAACGTAATGTTCCATAACAGAGGTCCACACACAGACCCCTGTGGGCATCCTTTACAAATAGTATTTGTTACACTGTGTTGTCGATATTCTAGGATTGCCTTCCGGTCTTTTAGGTAGTCATGCAGCAGCTGAAGTATTTTTCTTGGGCAGTTTATGTTGCAAAGTTGATATGTTATGAGGGGCCACCAGGCACTATCGAAAGCCTTCGAAATGTCAAGGCTGACTTCAAGGACGTATTTATTCTCCACTAGAAGCTGCTCTATGTTATTTACCACCTGCTGTATAGCATCTTCTGCTGATCTTTGCATTCTGAAACCAAATTGGTGGTCACTAATGGAGTTGTTTTTTTCAGTTAACCATGTCAGCCTGTTGACTATTAGCTTTTCAAGGACTTTTCCCATAACCGGTAATAGGGAAATGGGCCTTACATCGTTCGCCGAGCCAGGTTTTGGCACTGGGGCTATCTTGGGCATTTTCTATTCCGTAGGGAAAATAGCATGTAATAGGCAGGCATTATACATCCTGTGGAGGTAGCAAGGAATAATGTTCCACAAGTTAACAACGATGTCTGCAGTGATCTCATCAAAACCAGGGGCCTTGCCCCTGTCCATGTTAGCAATGGTACGACCTATTTCTTCCATAGAGAAGGGTGCTATGTTGTCTGTATTCTCCAATTTGAACATGTCCGTCCTTAGCTGCCTTTGCTAGTCTGAGTCCTCAATTTGATTATCCTTGATACAAAAAGTATCCAGCTTATCCTGCATGGTTTCCAAGAGTGTCTTTGGTTCAGTATTACTGCTTGTCGTGGTCAAGATTTGAGTATTGCGCAGCTTATTTGTGCATATTCGCGTGATATATCCCCATGGATTGGTTGAGAGTTTGGAGCAAAACTCCCTCCAGCTATTTGTCTTCTCCTCTTTTATGTAACATTTATAGGTGCGCTGGCATTGCAGGTATGCTTCTTTATGTATTGATCTTATGTCATCATTCAAACTTCGTTTGTATCTTTTCCTAAGTTTAAGACATTCTTTTCTGAGATTGGTCAGTCTTGCAGTCCACCATGGGACGCTTCTGTTTTTATATTTCTTTATTGGGATGTATATTTTGCAAGCTATATTGATTGTATTAATATCATGTTTAATTTGTGATCTGACTTCTGAAGAATCCTGGGAGTAGCTTTCATTTAGGTGTCTTGTAGAAAAAGTTGCATTTCATCCCAGTTTGCCTTAGAGACATTATACCTATTGCTGTTATTGTGGATCACTGAATTGTTGTAACCTGCCTTCACTATTTCATATGCTATGTAAGCATGCTTGCTGATACTGTCTTCATCTAAAATTCGCCAGTTGCTGATGTGCGGAAGAAGTTCCTCATTACAGGTGGTTACATCGATCCGGCTCTCACCTTTGCTTGAGGTGAAAGTTGGTTGCGAGAGTGAATTGTTAACGATGTACATACTATTGGAGGCAAAGAATTCTTCTAGAAGTCTCCCTCTGGTGTCGAGGCAATCACCACCCCACGCTGGGGAATGGGCATTCATGTCTCCAACGATCATAATGTTAGTGCCAGTAAAGGCACTAACATTATGAAATACATTGAGTCGTGAAACTGGAGCCCCACTCATACCTAATACTCTGCTTTAACATACCAAATACCTTTAGACACTTGGAGATTGACGTTACATGTGGCATAATACTCATACCGGCCCCAATACTATTACCAATGCTTGTAATGGTACAAAAATTTATAATACCAGAAGAGCCAATTGGGATTACCTCATTTCAATGCTGGATAATAAATTGGATTTAAGGAAAAAGCCTTGCGATAGGAATACTGCATTGATAACTGTTGATAGACAGATTAAACAAATTAATGAAATATGTGATGAAAGTTTTGAAACAGGTAAACCAAGGAAAAAAGGAAATCCTTTGTGGAGTGACGAACTAGTGAACATGAGGACAATTAATACACACAACAGAAAAAAATACCAGAAAAGCAGAGGAGCTGAAAGAGATAGGTTAAGAAGGACATATCTGGAATACCAAACAAAATACAAAAAGGCAATAAAAGAAGCTAAAATCAACTCATGGAGGGATTTCTGCTCTTCTGCCACCACTGATCAGTGGGGATTCATATATAAGCATTGTGCCAATAAACTTAAGAACCCACATTGCCTTGAAGAACTCATAGGAAAGGATGGAAAAGCAAAAAACAAACTAGAAACGATTGAATTATTAATGGAAACACTTTGCCCTGGGGATGACCCCTTACAGGACAATATGACACAGAGGAGAATAAGGGCAAACATAGAAGAATACATACCAGGTACTAGTCCTCCACCTTTTACCATTACTAAGATTGATGCAGCAATCAAAAGACTGGCGGCAAGGAAAGCCCCAGGCCTCGATGGTATATCGGCAGACATAATTATACAAATTTGGAGGTACCGCCCTAATATTCTGCAAACAATTTACAATTGCTGTCTCAAATATCAATTTTTTCCTAAGGCATGGAAAAAAGCAAGAGTGGTACTTATCCCAAAAAATAAGAATAATACTAATAAGTCACCCAATGATTACAGAAACATCTCATTGTTGCCAATAATGGGGAAGGTTATGGAGAGGTTGATCCTAAATAGACTAAATTTGCATCTTCATAAACACAATCTTTTTAATAAAAAACAATACGGTTTTCGGATCGGAACTGATACAACTGATGCAATCCTCTCGGTCACTAATAAAATTAAAGAACTTTTAACCATGCATCCATATGTTTTGGGACTAAGCCTAGATATCTCAGGAGCCTTGAATTTGGCATGGTGGCCACTGATAATGCACAGACTGAAACAATACAAATGTCTTGACTACCTATACAATATAATAAGAAACTATCTACAAGACAGAACAGCAACACTGTTCGTTGGTAAAGAGGCATACACCAGGAAAATTGATAGGGGGTGCCCGCAGGGTTCAGTCCTGGGCCCTGTGCTTTGGAATTTTATTATTTGATGGATTCATTGATAATGATTTCGGAAATGATTGGGTCACTGCATTCGCTGATGATGCCATGATCTTAGTGGCAGCATACTCCAGAAATGAAATCGAGCAAAGGGCCAATTCAATCCTACATAAAATAACAGTTTGGGGAAAAGACAACAGACTCCAATTTAATCCAAACAAGACAAGAGGTATAATATTTACAAAACCCGGAGCACCTTATCTATATAAAAGAACTCCTACAATTAAAATGGGAAACAGAACTGTAAAAATTGAAAAAACAATCAAGTATTTGGGGATTATAATTCATCATAATCTCAGTTGGATCCCTCATGCTACTTATATTTGCGACAGGACGAATTTAATCTTCAATGAGCTCTCTAAAGTGGCCAAGAATAGGTGGGGACTTAGTTCTGAGATTACCAGCATCATTTATGATTCCGTTTTCTTGCCTATTGTTGGCTATGCTGCCCCGGTTTGGGAGGATGGACTTGGGCGGTTGAGTAAGCTTTGCATATCCTTAACAAGGTCCTTCTCTGAGCTGCCAGTAATTTCCTGTCCAAGTGTGTCTTCCCAACTACTGCCTTGCAAGTCATTGCCGGTAAGCCACCCATTTGCTTACAACTAGGGTGCATATACTTTTGGAATCTAACTGATCCAAGATCACTTCGATCGTTCAAATCGTGTATACAAAGGAACTACTGCGATCTGATCAATCTCTATTTGCGTATACAAACGCCATCTAGGATCAACTGGATCGCGATCAAACTAATCCGAGCGGAGAATAGGATCGTTTGGATCGGATAAAAAAGATTAAAGATGGCGGCTTCCATGGTTAAAGTTAAGCTTACAGTAAATAACGAAGAAACACGTTTAATTGTTGACAAAGAAACTTATTTAAAACTATTAAATGGCAAGTAAAAACATCATTATTAAAATATCCGATAAACTGAGATGAAAAAATAAGTACTTTAGAGACAATTTTGAGAAGTTGAACTTCAAGAATGTATGGCGTGCACTTTTATCTTTTCTGCAAGTTTTATTTTCTTTAAGTTTGTAAAATTTTTATTTAAATGTTATTTTGTGGAAAACAATTTTATTCATAGAGTAATACGAATTAAAATTCGTATGAATGAGCACAAACAATTTTGTCAAATAAAGGATAATTCATAACAACGTATGTCGTTTAGTACTAACTACAGTTTTAATATCGAGAGATAAAATGAATAATTTTAATTTAATTAATTGATCCTTGTTAGTTAAGATATACAGAGTTACAAAGATATTATACGTATAATATTTTTATAACTCAGTATATGTTAACTAACGAGGAGAGACTATTAATAACTAACAAATGTTTGCCGCCATCTTCGATCCTACTTGTATACTTTCCGCCATGACAGAAACTATCTGTATCACGTGACAAGGACTGATCTGCTTTTACAGATCGATTCATACAAAACGAAAAGTATATGCACCCCTAGAAAGCATTATAAAAAGGCATAAGTTGAGGAAAGGCAAAGAGATAAGAATAAATGGCGAACATTATGCAGACATTGAAAGAACACAAAAGAATATCACAACAGTTGCACCTTGGAATTGGCCCAGTATAAGTGACCACCCTTGGATGGACCAATCAACTAACATATATACCGATGGTTCCAAGACAGACGAGGGAGTGGGATGTGCCATGGTGGTTTACCAAGAAGGGAAGGAAGTATATAACTACACAGAGAAACTTGGAAATACTTGCTCCGTGTTCCAGGCTGAACTTAGGGCCATCTTAAGCGCAGTTAAATGGAGTAATAACAACAATGATGAAAGCAAGGTCAACATCTTTACGGACTCCTGTTCTTCTTTACAAGCGATTAAAAACCTTTACTGGAACCATCCATTAGTTCATGATATCTTACATGAAATGATTAGGAAAAGGAACAGGTTTGCAGTGGTTTGGGTCAGGGGGCATGCAGGCCTAACTGGAAACGAGAGGGCGGACGAATTGGCTCGAACAGCTATATCAAATAATGTTGAGCAACAGTACACTGCAATACCAAAAAGTTATATAGTCAATAAAATCAAACAAATAGTAATAAAGGATTGGCAAAATATTTGGGATATGCAAAGCACAAATATAACAAAGGAACTGTTTCCAAGGGTGTCTACTAATGTCAAGCATTACATAGACCACTACATGACTCAGTTTTATACTGGGCACGGAAAATTTAATAACTACTTAAAAAGATTCACAAATGCAAGCAACGATAATTGTGATGTATGTGATATACAAGATGGTGCCAAACACTACATACTTCATTGTCCAATGCTTGAAGACAGTAGGAATACTATTATATCTCTGTTACCAACTGATGTTGAGTGGCCAAGAGACATACACACTCTTATACAAAATAAAAGCCTTATGCAAGCCTTTAAGGACCTAGTCAAAAATTATTTCAAAAGAACATCGGTACAATGACTGGTGTCGGAATGTTGCATTGCAGCATTATAAGCCTCTATCTTCACTATTCTGCACAATGTATATATTTTCATGGCATCACATTGTTAAGTATTTACTATGTTGTGCTAGCTTTTATTAGTGTTTATTTCAGTTTTACAGTTGTAATTTAGCTAATGTTTCTTGCATCATTCTTATACTTACTGTAATATGCTGTACGTTATACAAAACTGATAACAAATGTATTACCTGTACTATCACCTCAGCGATGCTTAGCGGTGCTGAGGCTTGTGTTGAATAAAGTCTTTACAAAGTAAAAGTGAAGTGTCCCTATCTACTGGGCAGATGCCCCATTGATGTGATAGCGTTTTTCGTGAGCGATTAGACAGTTTTCGGCGTGTATTTGCCTGCGTTTTAGTCTAGCGAGCTCTTTTGTGACGCTTTAGTTTCATATCCACGGGGAAGCAGAGTTGCACCTCCTCGTGGTTCCACCCGTGAGTAACCCCTAGTGGGTGACGAAACTGAGCAACTTCTGCGTCTTTTAGCAAACGTTTGACATCAAAGTCCTTATCAGGACTATGGCCAAGAGGCCACACATCTCTGAGTTGGACGACGAGGTGTTGTCTCAAGGAGAAATGGAAATTTCAAGAGAGGAAGGAAAAGTCAAAGTCGCGGAGAGGATTTGCGACGAAGTTAAAGTATACATGATGGAAAATAGCACCTGCAGACTTGGGACGGGAGAACACGTCGCATTTGTCTGCGCTCAAATCGATAGAATTATAGACTTGCTGAGCAAAACAACGGTGGATCCACTGCAAGCAGCAGTAGAGGACCTAAGAGTCAAGATTGACAAGGTATTAGAAACTAGGAGTAGTGCGGGACCAAGTTATGCCCAGGTTACCACCCAAAAGGCTGCTAAGCCAAAGAAAGAAATTATTTTCGTAGAACCGGAAAAGGAAAACGAAGATGCCGAACTAACTAAATCGATACTAAAGAAACATATCAGCCCAAAACAGATGGAAATAGGCATACAAGCCGTTAGGAAGTTGAAAAAAAGAGGAGGGGTGGCTACAGAAGTTGGCACACCCGACAAGAAGACGAAGTTAAGACAAGTAATTGAGGAGAAGACAGGACTAAAGACCAAATAACCGTTCAAACGAAAACCGAAAGTTGTGTTATATGGCGTGGGAACAGACATAACAAAAGAAGAGATCAAAGAATGCCTTTATGAACAGAACGACATCATTAACAGCAATGTCACACAAGAAGAATTTAATGGCCAAGTGAATATAAAATTCCAGTTCGGAAATAAAAACAAGAACTCTACAAATTGGGTTATCGAAGTGAACCCAATCATAAGAAGACTAATCCTGAAGACGAAAAAAGTAAACCTGGGTTGGTCCAGGTGCGGTGCAGAGGACTACATCTCTGTCACTCAATGCTTTGACTGCTGTAGAATAGGACATATAGCCCGTGATTGTAAAGAGAAAGGGCCCACATGCAGCCAGTGCGGCCATAATCACAAGTTTAAAGAATGCCCGAATAAAGAGAAAGCAGACTGCGTAAACTGCAAACGAGAAAAGCTAAGGGAAACAAATCACAATGCCTGCTCGAAACGATGCCCACTAGTCCAAAAGGTACGCAAAATGATCATAGCAAAGACAGACTATGGAGAGTAATACCATAAGTCAACAACAAGACCGCCCGTTCAAAGTAGTACAAATCAATGTTCAAAGATCGATTAGTGGTACGTCGACCTTATGCAAGACGTTAGAAAAGGTGGATATGGCGATAATTCAAGAGCCGTACTGCCGGAGAGAAGAACCAGCGTGTTTACGCACCTCGTATAAAGTTATTTATAATAAGGACCATTGCCTGTCTACGGCTGCCATCATCAGCAACCCTAATATCCCGGTAATTTTTCACATTGAAGAGAGCGACAAGTACATAACTTGCCTAGAAGTCAGAAATAAGAGCACTAATTTTCTCTTTGTCAGTGCATATTGTACCATAACTATGGAATTAAATCCGATACTGCATAAATTGCAAAAACTGATACAAACGTTTCTCTAACAAGCATATAATCCTATGCGGAGACCTTAATGCGCACTCCAAGTTGTGGGGAGACCCAGACAACGATGGTCGTGCGGATCAAATCATAGAGTTTACCAATGCCAACAGCCTCTTTCTTTTAAACCAGCCAGACTCTCTTCCAACTTTTGATGCGCCCATTGGCCAGAGCTGGATTGATCTGACCATTTGTAACGGGAAAGCACTGAATAAAACCAAGTCCTGGCATGTCTCTTCGTGTAGTCTGGCATGTAGTCTAAGTGACCACAGCTACATATTTTTCGAAGTGGGTGGAGATGACTGGTCACAAGATGCAGAACTACGTGCTCACTATGCAATAAACAAAGCAGACTGGTCGAGCTTTAAAAGTAAGATAGCAGCGGCAATGAATACGACAAATCTAAAGAACTGTAAAGACAGAATAGAAGTGGAAGGCGTAATAACCACCTTTAATGAAACACTCATAAAGGCCTGCAAAGAAACCATTCCTAAGAAGCAGAAAAGACAGAAAGCAGTGGCTTGGTGGTCAAACGAATTAACAGAAATGAGGAGAAAGAATAACAGGTTACGAAGGAGATACCAGAGAGCCCGCAATGAAAACGAACGCAGGGCTAAGAAAAGAGAGTATTTGGATCATAGCAAAACGTATAAAGACACCATCAAATAACACAAACTACAAT
Source organism: Centruroides vittatus (assembly GCF_030686945.1). NCBI lineage: Eukaryota > Metazoa > Arthropoda > Arachnida > Scorpiones > Buthidae > Centruroides > Centruroides vittatus. The sequence goes on from NW_027121361.1 coordinate 33,402, forward strand.
CCTGGAGAAAGTTTTGCACTGAAAGCTCAGGCAAGCCATGGGGCTTTATTTACAAGGCCTGTGCGGGGAAACTTAAGACCCCGGCCTTTCTAACATCCATCCAAGACGGCGGTACATACACTGAGAGTGTCACAGACACAGTTTACAAGCTCATGGATACATTCTTTTTTAAGGATGATTGGAACACTGACACGTATACACAAAGGATAATAAGAGATAAAGGAGAGGAACGGTACGAAAGCGACGTAGACCCAGAGTTCACAAGAGAAGAAGTAGAAGACGCCATCCACAGGCTTAAGCCAGGGAAAGCACCGGGCCTAGACGGCATAGTCGCAGAAATAATTCACAAAGTCTGGGAGGTAAACCCAGAGTACATGATACAAATGTACAATCAATGTCTTAACTATCATCTTTTTCCGTCCATCTGGAAAGAAGCTAAACTTGTCATAATCCCTAAAGGGAATGACCTCGATAGAACATTGGCAAAAAGCTACAGATCGATAAGTCTGTTACCGGTTCTCGGAAAAGTCCTGGACTTCTTAATAAGTCAAAGGATCATGGCTCATACCAATAAGAAGAATTTTCTAAGTACAAAACAGTATGGCTTCCTTCCTAACAAGTCGACCGTTGATGTCATATGCAAAGCTGTGAATGAAATTGATCAGTTATTAAATAAGCACAAGTACTGTTGCGGAATTAGCCTCGACATCAGAGGGGCTTTTGACCATGCATGGTGGCCCCTCATCCTACATACTCTCAGAGAGGCTCAAAGTCCAATGAACATCTACTATATCGTCAAGGATTACCTTCATGACAGGAAAATAACCTACGGCTCAAATAACACGAAAATCACGAGAGAACTGAATAGAGGATGCCCGCAGGGCTCCAACTCCGGACCACTGTTCTAGAACTTGGTCTACAACCAGTTCCTAAGGATTGATAAAAGGCCAGGGATTCTTGAACTGGCCTACGCTGACGATACAATCTTAATCTTTGGAGCGGACTCCCGCAGAGAACTCGAGCAGATAGGAAATCATGTGCTTGGTAAAGTCAAGAGAATAGGCGAAGATATCAAACTCTACTTTAATGCCAAAAAGACAAGAGCCATTGTATTCTCGAGAGGCCGCACTCCTGACCTGTACAAGAGGCCTCCAATGATAAAATTGGGTGATGAGACCATTCAAATAGAAAAACGGCTCCAATATCTTGGGGTCACACTCGATAATCAGCTAACGTGGCTACCACACACTGAAGCAGTGAAATACAACTGCGTCAACATGTTTAACGCCCTCGCCAGAGTGGCCAAGTCCAACTGGGGACTAAATAGTGAAGCAATCGAAATAATCTATAAAGGGGCGTTCATCCCAAAAAGCTGACATATGCGGCAGCCGCCTGGTATAAGGCGGCCGAAAAAGAAGTTATTAGACGAAAACTAAAATCGGCTCAAAGGTGTGCGTTATTAAGGCTAACAAAAGCATACCATACGGTGTCCACGGACACACTGCAAGTAATAGCGGAAACTCCGCCAATAGACCTAATTCTCAGAGAGAAAGCGGCTCTATACCGCTGTAGAAGAGGCCTCGATATCAACATCGCTGGAAGAGATTACTCAGGAAAAGATATAGACCTAAGCCCAACTGCAGAAATGCTCCCCATGCCTTACAAACGAAAGGCCATAGAGATAGCAGAGGAGAAGGAACAAGGGGAGATTGAGCTGTTCACAGACGGCTCGAAGGTGGATGGGGGTGTTGGAGCTGCATTTACAGCAATCAAAGAAGGCGTGGAAGTTCAAACAGAACAATACAGGCTTGATGACCTGTGCTCGGTCTACCAGGCCAAACTATACGCAATAATGAAAGCTATTGAGTGGGTGACGGCAACCCAAACTGCCAGCCTCATCATTGTGAACACAGATAGCAGATCGGCACTATGCACACTTCAACAATTTACAAACACTAATATGACTGCATATAACATCAAAAGACTATCCATCTTGCCTTGATGTGGTTATTGCTTTGATTGATTAAAGGCCCATTGTGGCATCAGTGAAAATGAACGCGCAGACCTCCCTAGCAAAAGAGGCAGTGCAAAACATGGTGGTGACTCATAATAAGATACCGATCTCGGGCATCAAGAGACTGGCCCGCAAAGAGACTATTACAGAATGGCAAGATCGGTGGACCTACTCAAAGAAGGGTAGGCACACTTACTGGCTATTGCCAAGTATAGAAAAGCGGCTAAAAGACCTAAGCTGGCTCCAAATAAACCACATTACCTGTCAAATATTAACTGGACACGGAAATACATATGCCTACTTAAAGAAGATAGGAAAACGAAGGAGCGATTGCTGCGACTGCGGCGAAGAAACCCAAGATATTAACCACTTACTCCTAGATTGTTACAAATACGAGAGGGTAAGAATAGAGATCTCTTTACTTCACCAACTTAAAACATGCACTAGGACCTTAGAGCTCTATACATTAATAAGAAATCAAGAAATTTCTAAAGAGCTTTCTACCTTCGCCAGAAGGATACTGATGTAAAGGCGGTGAATAAGTTCTTCATTGCCTATGTACCGGTCAAGCAACCGGTAATGTTGTCAAGCTAGACAATTTTGTTGTATATAGTATTTAATTTCTATTACTGTATGTGTTAAAGTTAAACTCTGTTGTTATGTAATGTATTATGCTCAATAAATGAAACGTCTTCCTTGTGATGCTTTGCGGGACAAGGATGATTCTGATCCCCGAAAGAAGAAATGATGATTATCAAATAAAAAAAAATGTCCCTATCTACTGGGGCCGAGACCCTAAGCAATCTTGTGAGCGACATTTTGTGAGTTTTTCTCGAGTAACTATTCGAAGATATCACACTTTTAGTGTTTCTTGTCTCTAGACACTAAATTTTACTTTGTTGAGTTCACTGCTTTCTAAGTCTCCTACTGCTAGCCTACACGTGGCGGCCCTGTTTCCCCTCCTTCAGGGGGTGCTAATAGCAGTAATCTTTTACTTGGCAGTAATCTTTTTACTAAGGCGCTTACTGGTGCCAATCTTTCCCTTCCTCCTCTGCCCCAGTTTCTCTGGCCTATGCCATGAGTAGGGGTAAAGAGGATTTTACGTGCCCCTATATAGGGCCCACCGAGGGCCTGACGGAGCTTTTTGCCATTCGCATAGACCTGGAAAGATATATGGAAGACAACGCAAACTCTAAACTTGGGACTAAGACTCATTCGAAGAGTATAATGGACCTTTTCGATAGAATGATGGACGTTTATAAAAGGACATACAGGACGGAAAGTACGGTATTGGAGGATATATCATCAAAACTTGATAACCTGATAGCAGTTAATAAACAACGTCCTACAGCAGTTACCTACGCTGATAAAGTTTAAGAAACGTCTAGTTTTGGAAGCCCAGCGGAGCAGCGATAATTGTGGAGAGCAATGACCAAAATGAAAATGCAGAGAGTATAAAACGACAGATACAGGAACATATCAACCCACGGAACCTAAAGATGGTCATTACTAAAGTTAAAAAAATTAGGAACAAAAGCATCTTGATAGAAGTAGAAAGACAAGGAACTGAAGGAAAAGTGATAGAGGAGATAAGAAAACTACGTAATCTTACAACGAGGGAGCCTAAGAAAGTTTTGCCAAAAGTAATCGTGTATAACGTACCTTCTGGATTGGATAAATAAACTATAACTGAAGTGATATTCCAACAAAATGATATTACTGTTAAGTTTAAATGGGGACGAAGGCCGGATACCAACCACTGGGTATGCGAGGTGGCACCCAAACTAAAGAAGTTATTGCTAAAGCAGAAAAGGATTAACCTGGGTTGGATGAGATGTGGAATCGAAGAATACTTCAATGTCATCCAGTGTTTCAGATGTTGTCGCTACGGACATTTCGCCAAGGAGTGTACTAGCGAACAGTCATTTTGTAGTCACTGTGGCGGAGATCATAAATTTACGGAGTGCAAAAATAAAGGAACAGTACCACAATGCATAAACTGCATAAGGAACAAAGTAGTTAACACTATGCACAGAGCGAATCACAGTACCTGTGGTGAAAGGATGAAGATAGTGAGAAGTATACAGGCGAAGACATACAATGGATAGCGGCAATCTTACGAGGAATACCAGTAATAATCGGAGACTTACTGCTTTCAACAAACATTTTACAGGTTAACCTGGGCCGTGGTATTGCAGCAGTTTTTCAGCTGGTCGCAGGTCCTGCACGTGCCGTGGAAGGGCTTCTTATTCAAGAGCCTTACGACAAAGGTGGCTTACCCTATGGATAACCATTACGTACCCAAAAGTTGTTCCATTGTGAGGGTAGGGACCCCTGGACCATGATAGGACTCATCAACCCTAGTGACAGTTGTCTTCTTTTAACGAAGTATTGTAACGAATATCAGACTTTTATAGAGATAAACGCAGGTGATAATAAGTGGATTCTCGGCAGCATATATGTACCTATGGATGCGGACATAGAGGAAGCGCTAAGTAAAATTGAGGAGATCACTGATAAATGCAATGACACACACTGTGTGCTAATCGGAGGTGACTTTAACGCCCACACTTACGCCTGGTTTGAGGATGAGACGGATGATAGAGGTGAAATCCTAGAAATGTTTATAAATGAAAAAGACATCTATATTTTGAATGAGCCAGGTAACCTACCGACGTTTGAGAGTTCGAATGGTACTTCAAATGTGGACTTAACACTATGTAATCATCATGCGCTCCATTACATTAAGGACTGGGAAGTGCGAAAAAAGGTCACTTTATCAGACCATCGATATATTACTTATAGCGTGACGGATGCGCACATCCCGTCAAACAACATCCAGAAGTATAACCTACATTGTGCAAATTGGAATAGGATTGTGCAGCACTTAGCACAAGGAAATTATGAGTTTAACTCCATCGAAAGTTTACACGATGCTACTCAGGTGACTACTAGTTTCATCAAACATTTGACCAAAGTGATTAACGAAAACATTCCAAAATATAAGGAGAAATAAAAAATTGTCTGATGGTGGAATAAGGACTTACAAACACATAAGAATAAACTCAACGCCAAGCGACGAAGGTTCCAAAAATGTAGGGTCCCAACCAACAGGATACATTATAAGTCAGATTATATAGCAGAACAGCGGGAGTACAAAAGGCATATAAGGAAAGCCAAACTGAATAGTTGGGAAAGGTTTTGCACACGTTGCTCTAAGGACCCATGGAGTGTTCTGTACAAATGGGTACGACAAAGTTAAAGAGGAAATTCCAACTAATCGAGCTGTGTAATGAAGCAGGAGAATGGAGCTCCAATATTGAAGATAGCCTGGAGATGTTACTAAAGGAGTTTTTTAAGGATGATAATCCCAACAAGGACAATCCTTGGCAAACAAAGTTACGCAACGAACTAACTTATTCATCTCAGGGGCGAACGACCCAGACTTTACAACGAGAGAAATTGACTGGGCAATATTGAAGTTTCAAAATGGTAAAGCACCTGGTCACGATGGGTTAACGATTGAAATCATAAGGAATTTACACAGAAGAATGCCAAAATTACTGAAAGACTTATGTAACTGCTGCCTGAGATTTGGTATATTCCCGGAAAGCTGGAAACAAGACACCGTAGTTCCTATTTACAAAGGCAAACCTTTAAACTATACAAAGAGTTATAGGCCGATTTGTTTAATCCCGATATTGGGTAAACTTCTGGATAGGCTAATAACGAAACGTATCTCAAAATGGATAATAAGGAATAGGCCATTGCACCAGAACCAGTACGGCTTTCAGAAGGACATGAGCGCGGAGAGTGCTATCTACAGAGTTACTAAAAGACTGCAGGAGGGAAGATTACTGAATAATTGGACTGCGGCAATCAGCCTGTACATAGAGGCATCGTTCGATAGCGCATGGTGGCCACTTTTGCTGTCGCATTTAGAGTATAGCCACTGTCCGAATAACTTATATCGTATTGTGTGTGATTATTTTACTAATAGAAATGCAACACTGACCTATGGTAATGTAACAGCAAAGAGTATAAGTTACAATTGGCTGCCCACAGGGTTCCTGTTCTGGGCCCCTGTTTTGGAGTATAATTCTAGATGATCTCCTGCAAAAGCCCTTCTTACAAAGGGTTCACGTCACAGCTTACGCAGACAACATAGTAATAATCATCTCAGAAGCCAGCAGAATTAAGCTCGAGCATTCAGCGAACGAAATTCTAAAGAAAGTTGAGCAATGTGGACAGTATAACAATCTCAAGTTCAACCCAGCTAAAACAACGAGTATAATCCTTTCTAAGTATGAAATGGGGAAAAGGCACCCCGAAATACACCTCGACAACAAGCAAATCCAAATTTCGAACACCATGGTTTATTTGGGTGTTACCCTGGATAGTAGTCTGAGTTGGATTCCACATATAAAAAATTTACGAAGTAAAATCAGCAACTTATTTAATTGGATGTCCAGTGTGGCGAGGAAGGACTGGGGGCTTACAGGGGAGGCGCTAAAAACGTCTTACCAAGGCGCAATTGTCCCAATGATAGCCTACGGAGCAGCAGCCCGGAGTCATAAAGTTACACAGGTCCATATTAAACGGAAATTGCTCTCCATCCAACAGAACGTTTTACTCCGTGTCACTAAGGCGTATAGAACAATCTCAAATGATGCTCTTCATGTCCTGGCTGGGGTGCTACCAATAGACCTTCATATTCAACTGAAGCACGACAAGTATCTCCTAAGGACGACAGAAGCTCCTCCACACTATTTGGCGATAAATGATACAAAGGTTGAAACCACACTACGCACTGATCAGCGACTGCAACTTCACGAAATCCCATCAATAAACGAGGTGCAATATAGTCCTGTCACCGAGAGGAAGCATATATATACAGACGGTTCGAAGGGCCCGTCAGGAGTAGGGGCGGCCTTCGTCTATTACAATAACCAAAAAGACAACCACCACCAGTCTTGGAGGATGCATACTGACTGCAGCATTTATCAGGCAGAACTCCTAGCGATAGTTAAAGCATTACAGTGGGCTAACAACTCCCACAGGAACTCGAAGATAATTATTTGCACAGATAGCAGGTCAGCAATCCAGGCCCTGCTTGATACTAGTAATAAGGACTACTTGGTGTCCTCTATTTGGAGGTTATTAAGGTTTACCAGCGGTAATATATACTCCTTCAGCTGGGTTAAGGCCCATATGGGTCACCAAGGGAACGAGAGGGCGGATGCTTTGGCAAAGGAAGCATGTGATCAAGCTACCAGGATCATATACCGGAACATCCCCAAACGGAGTTTGAAAAATAGGATTAAAAATTCTTACTTTGCTGTCTGGCAAAAACGCTGGCAGGATTCTGAGAAGGGCAGGACCCTTTGTTTGTTCTTCCCGGACGTTAATCAACAAGTCAGTAACGCCCACTTCAAATTAGATCACCACACTTCGACATTTTTAAGTGGCCACGGCAACTTCAACAATTATCTGTACAGGCTTGGACACACGACCACAGCGGATTGCCCATTTTGCGGGATAGAGGAAAACCCGTTACACGTCTTATATGACTGTGTCAGCATGGAAAGGATAAGACAAGACCTAAGGACCACATTCCATCAGGAGGGTTTAAGATGGCTGACTTCACCATCGTCAATTCTAACCATTGAAAGCATGTATAACATTTTTCAAAGGATGATCAAGATGTACAATAAACTGAAGAATCTGTAATTCAGTTTCTTGCGTGTTAGTGCTAGGAAAACTATTATCTACAGTACCCAACCCACTCCAGTAATACGGAGGAATAATTGTCGCGAGGTACTCGACATCTGTTATTATCGAAATGTATTACTAATGGTTCGAAAAACTCTCTACGGAGCTAACGGCGGAGTAGAGAGCCAGCAAATAAAAACAGTTTACGGGGGACCCGGTATAAGGTCAACCAAAAGACAGAGTTCCAACAAATGAAATAAATGAATGTCCCTATCTACTAGAGTGGACTGTTCCAGCAACTTGGAAGCTGTGGGAAAATTGTGCTCCTAGTTTTTTCGTGTTTTCGAGTGGATTTTTGCGATTTATTGAATTCTTTTGTGCTGAATCGTCTTCCTTTGGATACGACAAGCGATTTGACTCCAAATTTGCCCGGGTCCAACAAAAATTTCGGAAGTTAAGACCAACAGAAGTTTTTGTGTTTTTGGATTGCTCTCACGGAATTTGAGGTCATCGGAAGGTGGATTTTAGGACGGCGCGGGACACCCATCAAGGCTGTGAGTAAACTACCAAAATTTCGTGACATTTGGCCCACCCGTTTTCGAGATTTAGGCTTATCTGCCGCGGGGTTCTACGGCCCGCATCGGGCCTCCTAGTCAACCTAGAGTAAAACTAATTATATTGTCGCGTAGAGGGCCGTTTGTTCTTTCTTCTGTGTGATTTTGGTCACAATATCTGGTTTCTACGCTGAAATATAGTGGTTTTAGTTTTTAGTTTCTTGACCACATTGAGGGGTCATTGACCTCTTAGGTAGTTACAACGAACTTCTTCAACGGCCGTTTCCCTGGTAACCGCCGTTCTGGCGTCGGTCGGTTTCTGTTGCTAATTACATACAGTGTTGTCGTTTTGAAATTTCAAAATGTACTGAATCTCCTTCAAAAAATGTACTATTTTCCTTCAAAATGTAATATTTCTATGGTTGGTTGCTTTTGATATTAATATACCATCATACTAAGTTTTTGTGCTTATTTCAAATTCATATTCATAAATACTTTACGTGCCTATATATAACCTATATATAGGTTATATATAGGCACGTAAACAAAGTATTCATGAAAAAATATATATATGTATACTTTCAATCTGCCACATAGGCACTTCATTAAATTAAATAAAAGAATAGTAAGACAAAACTTTCTTTAATAAAATTTGCAATTTTTTATACTTGTAGAATTGATTTTGCTAATCTTATCTTACAAGTTGAACAGATGTATTATGTCGTCTACATCTTCATTCTCTTCTGTTTCGGTATCGTGGATAGCTATTGGGTGAGTTTCTTTAAGTTCTAGGATCCAATCGTAACATTTTCGGTTTTGGGTTTTTAATAACTCTTTTGATAGCAGAAAAGCATTACAAGTGTCAACCTGAAGTCTATTGCGAATCTTTGTCTTAATTAAATTAAGTTGTGAGAAGACTCTTTCCACACAAGCACTAGAGTGGGGAAGACTCAACAAACTTGTTGAAAGCTTTCCAAGTATTGGAAACATCACGTCGCCATTGTCATCTTTAATTTTATTTACTTCATACCAGAAAGTTTCTAGGTTTTCAACTGCACAACTGGTTAACTTATCACGAATTTCAGGCAGCAGTTGCCATTCTGTGTTCAGCTCTTCATACTCATGTTTAGGCACAATATTAGGAAAATGTGTTACCAGGTTTACAACTGACCTAACATTTCCAGACAAAGCAATTTTTGGCTCCAACTTTGTTATTTCCTGCAAGATCAAATCATCAAAAGGAAATTTCTTTTTAATTTCTGCACTTAAAACAATATAGAAAGACTGAATGCTTGAGAGAAATAGCTTCATGTCTTTTTCAGGGAATTTATTCTTTGCAATCTGAACTTCGCACATTGCACCAAGATATATTGTTTCTATTTGTTGAAAATGTCGTGAATTTTGAGTGTCTATCTTGTGCAGCGGTATTGAATCCACATAATCTTTTTTCAGATAGTTGTGCAAAATTGTTTTAAACAGAGAAGATATGTTTGGCAGAAGTGATGTAATACGTGGCCTCTCGCTTTGAAAATTAAGGTTCATTTTGTTGATGAGTTCCAAAATGTAAGATAAAAAATGTAAATACAACTTATTAAAGGGATTCTGTAAATCTTTCAGTAACAACTGTGCTGTATGTATGTTGTCTTCCACAGCAGCTGCTGTAAAATAAAGAGTGAGTGCATTCCATTGTTCTAAGGTTCTATTGACTACTGCCTGCCAGGATAGCCATCTTGTCTGAGATAAACATAACAATCGATGTGGTTGGCCATCTACAAATTTTTGAAATTCACTAAGTTCATTGATCCTCTTGGAGCTATGAGCAAAGTAAGCATATATATTTCTAACCAAGTCTTCAATTGTCCGTGGAAGTTTGTTGCAAGCCTGCGACACACATAAGCTAAAAGAATGGCATACACATCCAAGAACAAAAATATTCGGATTGTCCTTTTTAATTAACGCTTTCACACCACCAGATTCACCCATCATCACAGAGGCATTATCCGCACCAAATCCAATCATATTTTGTGCAGGAATATTTAAATTTATCAAAAGTTCCATCATTGAATGATAGATAGCTTCAGCAGTTTCTTGCTGAACTTGCAACAGTCCCATAAAGCGATCCCTTGCTTTTCCAAAAGAGTTATCAAAATACCTAGCAATCACTGCCAAGCATTTGGTGGAGGAGATATCAGTCGTTTCATCAATAATTAAGGAAAATTTCACATTTTGTAACACTGAAGTCATTTCTTCGCAGCTTTTCGCAGATAATTTTTCTTTAATGAGTTCTGTTGTTTTCGTTCAGGCTACTTTTAGGTCTTTGGCAATATTTGAATCATGGCATACGGACTGGATAAGTTTAGGAAGGTGATCCATAATCTTTATTGGAAGATTATGCTCTACACAAAACATAGCTAATTTCAGCTCAGCTTCTAATTTTTCTTGTTGGTTTGATTTTCTTTGAAAAGCTTCTAGTAGGCCTCCTGATTTTACTGTTTCAAGGCTCTTCATTGCTTGTTTGTGTTTTGTATTGGTGGCATGTCGTCGAAGGTGACAAACATTTCCAGATATGGTTTTTTGGCATACTGCACAAAATGCTTTATTTGGGTATACTGTAGATCGTCTTAGCCAAGTCTTAAATTCTCCCATTTGTAGCCACTTGTCACAAAAATTTTGAGGATAATTTTTTCCTTTCTTCTCAGATTTATCATCCTTTTTCACAACACCACCATTTGATCCTGCTTCGTTTTCACTACCAGATTCAATACAAGATGAGTCTAATTCAGCTTCTTCAACTTCCGATTCAGAAGAATACAAATTAGTCATTTCCTGAGTTAACGATTTAGATAATGTTGATTTCTCAATGTGCCTGCGTTTCTTAACTGGAGAACTAGTACTTTTAGAAGCTGAAGTTATATCCTCTCATATTTGTGGAAATGGCGGAAACAGCAGTTGCAGAAACATTGTTCGAAGAAAGCACTGCAGGATTAACGGGAATTTGAGTAGGCTTAACGGTAATTGGATGTAAGTTCTTCTGTGCTGCACCAATGTAGCCTATTTTTTGGTTGCGCTTGATGTATCTAAATTAGAAATTAGACAAAACATTGCACTATATTGTAATAATGTTTAGTCGGAAATTATTTAATGTACGTGAAAACATAAATAAAAAGCAAATCGATATATTTGCTCACAAATATTTTTAAAAAAAATTTAAAAAGCATTAATATGAGTGCTTTTTTAACAGTTTTTTAATGATCGAAATTCTTTAAATCTTCGTGAGATCGAAATCAAATGCTCTGTTATTGAAATACAAATATAATCAAGGTGTGACTTGAAAAGGCTAATATTTAAATATAAAATAAAATATTTCATAAAATTTTTTAATGAAAATATGTTGTATGGTTTTTTTAACACAAGCATTAAAGCTAATTTTTTAAAAATACAATAGTGATGGATAAAAAAATTATAAACTAAATATGCGTGGACAGATTCAAATTAACAAAAGTTAATTCGGTTAAATTTCAGATATGTATACTGTCATGGCCGCACAGTGGGGACCTACGTTCAAACCTAACCTAACCTATTCTAATAAATTAACAAATTATTAGTAATTTATTAGAATAGGTTAGGTTAGGTTAGAACGTGGGTCCTCGGGCCCGAAAAAATTAAAAATTTGCATTTCTAATCGCAAATAATATCGAGATTCCGGAAGGGCAGCCATAACAATATACGTACCTGAAATTTAACCGTTATTTCTTCTACCAAAATTACTAAAACTGAAGTTCATAATTTAAGAATTAAATTATAATGGTAGAAAATAATATAAAAGTATTTATATTATTTATACTCGTACAATTTCAAAACTATTTTCTATAATAATTCGACTCTGACTTAACGGCTATTTTGATATTATTGACGACAAAAGTTTAAAATCGTTGATTTCCTTACCTGTCCATTATTTTTGTTTGACAGATTTGAATTGTTTGGATCACGTGACACTATCTATGTTGTTGATGTCACCGACATAAGCCATGTGTATGTTGTGATTGAATAATTCAAATTAACAAGTAGTAACACTAGTGAGACTTTATTGAACTCATTTTTTCGGATTCTTTCGTTAATTAAGGCATGAAATATTATTTTGTACCATAAATGGTACTAAAATATTATAATGTACTCAAAATGTACTAAAAATCTAAGTGTACTTTCAATGCTCTCGAAAACGCAAAATGTACCAGAAAAGTACTAGGAACGGCAACACTGATTACATAGCTTTGCTATATTATTCTGTGTAATTCTAATTATTTTGTTAATTTCTGGTATGGCCGAAGAGGAATCCTCATCGATCCTTTCGGATTCCGAGGAATCTGTTGAAAGTGCAGATGGCCTCTTGGGAGAATTCCACGATATTACTGATAAGATCCTGCAAGAGATTAAAAAGCACATAAGGGCAAATCCAAACAGGTGACTGGGAACTAAAGAGCATCAAAAATTTATTATGGAGAGTTTCAACAAAATAGTAGAGCATGCAGAGGATTTCATTAAGAAAAATAGTCTGCCCACGTCGCTAGATAATAAGCTTTCCCTTTTGGCAACAAAAGAGGATATTATACAGGTGATCAATGAACAAATTGACAAGAACCAAAAAGAGACGCACGAGGTTAAGCAATCTATACAGGACTTAAAGAACACAGTTCTTTCAAGTGTAGAGAAAACCAAGGAGAGCAGCAAACCCACCTATAGCGAGAAACTTAAACAAAAACTGCTGCGCCCTGAGCGTATGCAGCCTGAGAGGGTTGCCCCCGTCCCCGTGCACACAGTGTTGGTATATGAAGACAAGGAGAACTGTAATTCTGAGGAAACAAGGAAATTATTAATGGAGAATATTGACTTGAAGGCTTCCCACTGGCTTCCCACCCATCAGACGTTTAAGAAAAATCAATAATGGAGGAGTAGCTGTTGACGTACCTGAAGAAAGGGCTGCACTATTTATTAAAGAGAGCGCAGACAAGATCCCAGGGTTGAGGGCAAGGAATGCGAATAAAAGGCTTCCACACGTCAAGATCATATCCGTCTTGAAGTCAATTACCATTGATGAATTGAGAGAGTATGTTTACAGACAAAATCATTTTGACTATCCAAGGTCCGCATTTAATGGAAAGTTTAATATCAAATTTTCCCTCCGACAGAGAGATGATGACTTCCTCTACTGGGTGGTTGAGGTCTCGCTGGAAATCTGGACAGAGATCAAAAACAAAGTGTTTCTATACGTGGGATTAAAAACATGCACTGTCTATCAGTATATACCTATCAGGCATTGTTTTAAATGTCTAGGATTTGGCCATATGGCTAAAAGCTGCCCAATGAAAGAACAGGTCTGTAGTCATTGTGGTGCGGAACACCTTTATAAAGATTGCCCCAACAAAAAGGATACTCCTAGATGTTCAAACTGCCTTAGAGCTGGAAATAAAGAACATAGTCATAACACTTTGAATAAGGAATGCCCAATCTATTTTAAGATGATACAGCAATATAAAAAGTTCACTGGTTGGGATTGCAATTAGAGATGCGAGATTACCGCTCCTTACAGCCTTGATCTTTGAGACTATTGACATGGAAGCTCTGGTGTTGCCCTTCTTTCGTGTTCTTGTTTCTGCCCCTCGGCGGGAGCCCGTGTTCCACCCCGGGTTTGAGTCCTTCCCGAATTGGAGTGAAGCCCCGGCACCGTCGATGCCAACATCACGCACCAGGCTGCGGTACCATCATGGGGCGGGGTGGTCCATGGAGGACCGCTGTTGGAAGCTCTCACTGGTCAGCTCCGGTGGTTCATTGCAAGCGACGATGAACTGAACCGATTTTAAACTTCTGTTCATTCGTGTTGTGTCCTGAAGATGAAACAGCAATAACAAAATTCCACATTGAATACCTCACTAACCACACAGGTCTAATTATGCAGATGTTTGCACAAGTAGCAAAAAAAAAATGGGGGCTCTCCTCAGATGCTATGTCTATCATATATGATGCTATTTATGTACCTATCATAACATACGGGTGCGGTACATGGGGCTGGGCAACTTATAAGGTGCACATTAAAAGAAAACTGATTTCCTCACAAAGGCGTGCATTACTACTAATTACCAAGGCCTTTCGAACGACGAGCAACCTCAGCCTGCAGGTGATCGCCAGGAAACCTCCAACTGATTTAATTATCACAGAACGACAAAAACTAAATCAACTCAAGTGGGGTGCTACAATACAAACAAGATTTCAACTAATAACACATAATGAGGTTGAATGGACATCTCCTTTCCAGAATAAACTGCACTATAATATTCCAATAAAATGCAATCCTGATGTTGCAAGAAAGACTCCTGTCGAGATTTATACTGATGGCTCAAAAATCAATGATCTTATTGGCTGCAGTTTTGTCGCGTATGAAAATTTAAATGAAGTATTTCATCAGTGTATACACCTAGGAAATCAGTGCTCCGTATTTCAAGCTGAGCTATATGCAATCAAGAAAGCAATCAACTGGGCAAATCGCTCTTATACTAATATTAACATACACATTTATACGGATTCGTTATCTGCCTACTACACAATACACAGCAATAACCTTCACCCACTTGCTGAGGATATTAGAAATGCGATATATGCATCCACCTGTACTTACACTATTACTTGGATAAGGTCCCATCAAAATGTTCTCGGTAACGAGACTGCCGACTCTCTGGCCAAACAAGCTGCTGAAGACAGCACTCTTCCTACTGAATATAATAATCTCTCGCAGCTGACTCTAAAACAACTTCTAAAAAAAGACACAATATATGCATGGCAAGATATTTGGAATAATAATAGTCATCACATTACCTATGAGTACATACCAGATCTGCATCATTTTCTTAAACTAGATTGGTTTTCCCCAAATTATTACACAACTCAGATGCTTACTGGTCATGGCAAGTTTGCCTGCTATCTTGCAAAATTTACCAATAAAACATCCGATGAATGCCTTACGTGCTCTGTTGAGGATGGTCCAAAACATTACCTCTACGACTGTATAATCTTTGAACAAGAAAGGCTGGAAATAAAACTTTTAATAGAAGAATCTGAAATTAATTGGCCATGTCGACTCTCTGACATCTGGAACAGTAAGATAATATATGATGCGTTTCAGAAACTAACCAAACGTGTCAATTACATCATGCAAAGAACAATGCACAACTAGTACACTACTTTATGTTCAATTCCTACTTAACGACTATGCTACTTTATTTTAATTGAGCAAGTTTCCTGTACATAACTTTACTTTTGAGACTGTCTCTAATTATCATTCTCTCTATTCATAAAACAAGAAACAAGTTTTTATGTTTTTATCTTATGTATTTCCCTTGGGCTGGCTTATGACATGATCTCACTGTATTGGTGGATACAATCGCGTTTACAGAATATTTATAGAATATTTTCGCAACACTACTATATTTCGTAGTCAACTAAAAGATAAAAATCTCCTATTACTGGAGCATACGCGTTCCTGCCTAAAGGGCCCTCTTGCTGATTGGTACAAATATGTTCAACCAAACTTTCCACAAAAATGCTTACTTTGACATAACTTGTGATCTGTCCACCTATGTTCAATTACGTCTACTTGGACATCTTTGGCAACATTAAATTTGTTGTAGGTTAACTACATCACAACGAACTATTAGCATTAGTGGATCTGTTTGAACTCCGTTTTGGCCACATGGGCAGCTTTACTGCCCCACATTGATTAAATGGAGCAATTACTTTAACTGCATACTCACAATTAAATTCCTGTGGTCTAGTGTACTGGTAACCACTGCATTACGTCTGTTCTGTAGCGTGCAACACAAAGTTAGTTAGTTAGTTCTAGTTTTTTGGCACAAGAGCCATACAAACTATACTGCGCCATGACAAATGGTAAAATTAAACAAAGCTAAATATCTATATCACAAAACGTCAATACAACACAAAAACACAAACAAGTGCAAACAAACAGTACAACACAAATATAAATATATACTAAATAAATAAATAAATCAGTTAAATCTCTTTATTAATATTTATAACTTTCAAAAAGTTCAGTATCTTATCAAGATTTGGCCTCTGGCCCAAAATCTCTCTCAAAGTTGCATTTCCAAAATGCTGTCTGCGACTCTAGTCAAAAGCAACACAGTTGCAAAGTATATGTTTAACACTTAAAGTACAAATGCAATACTGGCATACTGGCTGGTCATCACCCTTCAAAAGGTATTGATGAGTAAGCCGAGTATGTCCAATTCTCAGACGAGTAAGAATGACTTCAGATCTCCTATCATACTGTTTCTTGTGTGTCCAATTTTCTATTATAGGTTTGATCTCGTAAAGTTTATTGTGGAATTGTTCGTTCCACACATTTTGCCATCTCTCTGCTAGTCGTTTTTTAACAACCAGCTTCAAGTCA